>NW_028094602.1:1803801-1936391 GCF_014824575.4 Sturnira hondurensis
GATTTCTCAAAAGAGACCTTACAGGCAAGAAGGGGCTGGAAAGAAATATTCCAAGTCATGAAATCCAAAGACCTACAGCCAAGATTGCTTTATCCAGCAAAACTTTCATTTAGAATGGAAGGACAGATAAAGTGCTTCTCAGATAAGGTCAAGTTCAAGGAGTTCATCATCACCAAGCCCTTATTATATGAAATGCTGAAGGGACTTATATAAGAAAAAGAAGATGGAAAATAGTAACAGTGAAAGGACAGCAAACACACAGTTATCAACAACCACACCTAAAACAAAAGCAAACCAAGAGGACAGCTAGATCAGGAGTGGAACCATAGAAATTAAAAACACATGGAGGGTTAACAACAGGGGAGTGGGAGGAGGAGAAGGGGGGAGAAGGTACAGAAAATAGCATAGACAGTGGGTAGAAAATAGATAGGGGGAGGGCAAGAATAGTAGGGGAATATAGAATCTAAAGAACTTGAGACACATGGTTATAAACTAAGGAGGGGAGAATGGTGGGGGAGGGAGTGTGCGGGTGGAGGGGAATGAAGGGGGGAATAGAACAACTGTAATGGTATAATCAATAAAATATATTTTTTTTAAAAAGGACCATTCATTCCAATTGGCAACTAAGCTTTTGGAAGCAAAATGAGCATATGAGAATTGAACAGCTGGCTAAGTAGATGCAATCAAAGGACAAGACTCGGTTTTCAGGATCATGGCTTAAGATGAGTTTTTGGCTATGGCCTGATATTAGCCATCTTAATATCACACATTTGTACAGGAATTAACTGTTTTGATGTCACTTTTGTTGATATGCTGTTTCATTCTCACTCTATATTAACTGGGGCTGAAGATGGGTGGATTACTACCCCATTTCACAGATTAGTGAGAAAGAACAGTTCCCCTGCTGGGGTCTGTGGCTGGTAAGGTTCAGGGTCAGGTCTGGAATCTAACATCGGTGCTCATTTTACTATATTAAAAGTGAGAATGTTTTGAAGCAATATCTTTAAACTTCTTTGTCACCCACAGAAATAAAAAAATGTCAGGATATATATGTGTGTTGATCTTTTAGTATAGTTAGAAAGCATTTTGTGTGTGCATGCACCTATGTGCATGTATAGTATTTATGAAAAAGAATGCCAGCGGAATAGAAGAAAATACTTGGAAAGATGGCCCACAATGTACCTGGGACTTCCAGGTATAAAGAATAGACAATGGGGAATTGTTATCTGTATTCCCAGAACTTCCCCTGTGCCCTACTTGTTGTCCCCCACCTTGTGTGGCAGAAAAGCCCATATTCAAAGTGACTCCGCATTATTCCTGTTTCCCTTCCATCTGCCTTCTTGTTCTTGTATCTGCTAATAGGGTCTCCAGGCTGCTTGCTTTTGTCCAAGTGGTCATTCTTTGGACTCTTTCGTAGAGATGGCTGCTGTTGCTGCCTCCCCAGCATACCTTCTCTCACACACAATGTGCTTGTTGATTTCATAACCACTCAGTGGTGTGAGGTCCATGGTGTGTGAATGGATAACACCCCATCTCACCTGCTGGAACCATCTTTCCCACAATGGCAGTGGAGCACATGACTTAGGCTGGCTGACCAAAGCATCTGATTCCCTTGGGCAAAGCTAGAAACCCTCTCCCACCAAGGCTGGGTACATTCTTGAAATATGACCTCTAGTTGTGTGTCTATTGACTGTGCTGACCAGAATCTGATATGAAGGACTCTGTCTTGTTTGCTACAGTTCTCATAGATATCCAATAAAACTGAGTTGACTGACCAATTGACTAGAAAAGGAGGAGTAAGTGCAGACATTGCAAGAGCAGTGAGCTACTCAAGAACTCTATAATGAAGTTGCTCTCCATCCTCATTTGAGGGAGCATTGGAAAACATTTTGAGTTAGTGGTTCCATCTGGCTTCTCAGGGGTGACTTCTGACCCCTGCAATTGGCTTCAGAGTGGTCCTCTCTCCTGCCATGGCTGGTTGGGCATGTCTGGGCCTCCTGCCATGCAGCTGAAAAGTAAGAGCTGGGCTAGACAGTGCTAAAGTGGATGTGGGCTAGAGTGTTCTCCGCTACATCCCCAACCCCACTGAAAGGGCCCTTTACTACTGCCTTGACTACGCCAGAAGAGCATATAGGACAGAGCTATGTCAGATGTCTTCCCCACCCCACCTCCCTCCACCCTCCCACGACTCTATTGAAGGTCTGAGGAACCTATCTGACAGAGAAGAAAAGCAAGGACATGTGACCTACACAGTCTTCAGCTCATCAGCTGAGGATGACACCCACTGTCTCTGAGATGAGGTTCTTCCACATCACTGTCCTTCAAAGTGGGTTGAACTCAACAAACACACTGAAAAGAGCCATGAGCTCAGCTTCAAATACCATCAAACTTCAAAGTAAGAAAGTTATTTCCCTACAAATTATCTCTTAATGTTCTAATGGCATCAAGGAGAATGCTTTGATTTGATGCTGAATATTTTAACACCTTTATTATACTTGCTGATCTCTTTTTACTTAAAAAGATGGGAGTGAGCCTTGTACTAAGTGTCCTGCCATGCAGTGGTATCATATTAGGATTTAATAAGAGTATTTTGACTTCTTTTATTGATTATGCTATTACAGTTGTACCAATTTAACCCCCTATGTCCCCCTAACACTCTTTCACTCTCTCAGGCAATTACCCCACCATCGTTCATGTCCATGGGCCATACATATAAATGCTTCGGCTACCCTATTTCCCATAGTGTACCTTACATCCCCATGGCTATTCTGCTACTACTTATTCGTACTTTTTTATCTCCTCATCTCTTCACCCATTTCTCCACACCTCCCTCCCATTGCACACCCATCAGAACACTCTCTGTATCAATTATTCTGTCTGTTCTTGTTTACTTGGTTTCTTTATTAGATTCAATTGTTGATAGATATGTAATTATTGCCATTTTATTGTTCATTATTTTGATCTCCTTTTTCTTTCTTTTTTTACATATTTTAAAATTTATTTAATTATTTTTTCAGTACAGTTTTCTGTCTATTACTCCCATCCTATCCCACCCCCCGTGCTCCCCCTCTCCCTCTCATATCCACCCTTCTCAGTTGTTGTCCATGTATCCTTTATATATGTTCCTCTAAATCCCTCCCATATTTCCCCTGAAATTCCCTCTCGTCTTTCCTCTGGTCACTGTCAGCCTGTTCTTTATTTCAGTGTCTTTGGTTATATTTTGCTTGCTTCTTTGTTTTGTTGTTTAGCTTCCTGTAAAAGGTGAGATCATACAGTATTTGTCCTTCAACACCTGGCTTATTTCACTCAGCATAATGCTTTCCAGTTCCATCCATGATGTTGCAAAAGGTAGGAGCTCCTTCTTTCTTTCTGCAGCATAGAATTCCATTGTGTATATGTACCATAGTTTTTTGATCCAATCATTTACTGATGGGCATCTAAGTTGCTTCCAACTCTTGGCTATTGTAAATTGTGCTGCTATGAACATTGGGGTGCATATGTTCTTTGGGCTTGGTGTTTTAGGGTTCTTAGGATACAATCGTAGCAGTGGAAGTCCTCGGTCAAAAGGCAGGTCCAATTTTAGTTTTCTGAGAAAATTCCATACTTTTATCCACCTTGAATTTATTTTGGTGTATGATGTAAGTTGGTGCTCGAGTTTCATTTTTTTACATGTAGCTGTCCAGTTCTCCCAACACCATTTGTTGAAGAGGCTATCTTTACCCCATTTTATGTTACTGCCCCCTTTGTCGAATATTAATTGACTGTAGAGATTTGGGTTTATTTCTGGGTTCTCTATTCTGTTCCATTGGTCTATGTGCCTGTTTTTATGCCAGTACCAGGCTGTTTTGATTACAGTGGCCTTGAGCCATGACACCATTAAAGTCCTAGAGGAGAACATTGGCAGGAAAATCTCAGATATTTCACGCAGCAACATTTTTACTGATATGTCCCCTAGAGCAAGGACTATAAAGGAAAGAATAAACAAATGGGATCTCATCAAAATAAAAAGCTTCTGCGCAGCTAAAGAAAACAGCATTAAAATAAAAAGACAACCAACTGTATGGGAAAACATATTTGCCAATGATACCTCAGACAAAGGTTTAATCTCCAAAATATACAAAGAACTCACACGACTTCACTCTAAGAAGACAACTAACCCAATTAAAAAATGGGGAAAGGACTTGAACAGACACTTCTGCAAGGAGGACATACAGAGGATCCAGAGACACATGAAAAGATGCTCAATATCACTAGCTATCAGAGAGATGCAAATTAAAACTACAATGAGATACCACTTTACACCGGTGAGAATGGCTATCATAAACAAAGCAATAAACAACAAATGTTGGAGAGGGTGTGGGGAAAAGGGGACTCTGGTCCACTGTTGGTGGGATTGCAGACTGGTACAACCATTATGGAAAACAGTATGGAATTTTCTCAGAAAACTAAAATTGGACTTGCCTTTTGACCCAGCAATTCCACTGCTGGGATTGTATCCTAAGAACCCTAAAACACCAATCCCAAAGAACCTATGCACCCCAATGTTCATAGCAGCACAATTTACAATAGCCAAGAGTTGGAAGCAACCTAGGTGCCCGTCAGTAAATGAATGGATCAAAAAACTATGGTACATATACACAATGGAATTTTATGCTGCAGAAAGAAAGAAGGAGCTCCTACCTTTTGCAACAACATGGATGGAACTGGAAAGCATTATGCTGAGTGAAATAAGCCAGGTGTTGAAGGACAAATACCATATGATCTCACCTCTAACAGGAAGCTAAACAACAAAGCAAACAAGCAAGCAAAATATAACCAAAGACACTGAAATAGAGAACAGGCTGACAGTGACCGGAGGGGAGAGGGGAGGGAATTTCAGGGGAAATAAGGGAGGGATTTAGAGGAACCTATATAAAGGATACATGGACAACAACTGAGAAGGGTGGAAATGGGAGGGAGGAGGGAGGATGGGGGGTGGGATGGGATGGGAGTAATAGACAGAAAACTGTACTTGAAAAATATAATTAAATAAAAAAATAAAAAAATAAAAATAAATTTAAAAAAAGAGAAAATTCCATACTGTTTTCCATAATGGTTGTACCAGTTTGAAATCCCACCAACAGTGGACCAGAGTCCCCTTTTCCCCACACCCTCTCCAACATTTGTTGTTTATTGCTTTGTTTATGATAGCCATTCTCACCGGTATAAAGTGGTATCTCATTGTGGTTTTAATTTGCATCTCTCTGATAGCTAGTGATATTGAGCATCTCTTCATGTGTCTCTGGATCCTCTGTATGTCCTCCTTGCAGAAGTGTCTGTTCAAGTTCTTTCCCCATTTTTTAATTGGGTTAGTTGTCTTCTTAGAGTGAAGTAGTGTGAGTTCTTTGTATATTTTGGATATTAAACCTTTGTCTGAGGTAGCATTGGCAAATATGTTTTCCCATACAGTTGGTTGTCTTTTTATTTTAATGCTGTTTTCTTTAGCCGTGCAGAAGCTTTTTATTTTTTTTATGAGATCCCATTTGTTTATTTTTTCCTTTATACTTCTTGTTCTAGAGGACATATCAGTAAAAATGTTGCTGCGTGAAATATCTGAGATTTTCCTGCCAATGTTCTCCTCTACGACTTAATGGTGTCACGGCTTATATTTAAGTCTCATCCACCTTGAATTTATTTTGGTGTATGGTGTAAGTTGGTGCTCGAGTTTCATTTTTTTGCATGTAGCTGTCCAGTTCTCCCAACATACACAAAAGCCCTAGACCAGATGGTTTCACAGGAGAATTCTACAAAGCATTTAAGGAAGAGCTAACCCCTATTCTTCACAGACTATTCCAAAAAAATCCAAAATGATGGGAAACTCCCAAAGTCTTTTTATGAAGCCAGCATCATCCGAATTCCAAAACCAGATAGAGACAAAACAAAGAAAGAAAACTACAGGCCAATATCGCCGATGAACATAGATGGTAAAATCCTCAATGAAATACTGGCAAATTGCATCCAACAATACATCAAAAAGATCATACACCACAACCAAGTGGGATTAATCCCAGGGATGCAAGGATGGTTCAATATTCACAAATCAGTAAATGTAATACACCACATAAACCAAAGCAAAGAGAAAAACCACATGGTCATATCAATAGATGCGGAAAAAGCTTTTGATAAGGTACAACATCCATTTATGATAAAGGTACTGAGCAAAGTGGGAATAGAGGGAGCATTCCTCGACATAATAAAGGCCATATATGAAAGACCTACAGCCAACATCATACTCAATGGGCAAAAACTAAAAGCCTTTCCACTAAGATCAGGAACAAGACAAGGTTGTCCACTTTCACCACTTCAATTTAATATAGTATTGAAATTTTAGCCCTAGCAATTAGGCAAGAAAATAAAAGGCATTGAAATCGGAAAGGAGGAAACAAAACTGGCATTGTTTGCAGATGACATGATAGTGTACATGGGAAGTCCTATAGACTCTACCAAAAAACTGCTCGAACTAATAAATGAATTTGGCAAAACAGCAGGATACGAAGTCAATATCCAGAAATCAAAGGTATTTTTGTATACTAACAATGAATCAGCAGAAGCAGAAATCAAGAAAAAATCCCATTCTACATAGCAAAAACTAAAATAAAATACCTAGGAACAAATCTAACCAAGGAGGTAAAAGACCTGTATGCAGAAAACTACACAACACTGAAGAAAGAAATCAATGAAGACACAAACAAATGGAAACATATACCGTGTTCATGTATTGGAAGAATTAACATCATCAAAATGTCCATACTACCCAAAGCAATTTACAGATTCAATGCAATACCTATTAAAGTACCAGTGGCATATTTCACAGACATAGAACAAACACTTCAAAAATTTATATGGGCCCTGGCTGGTGTAGCTCAGTGGACTGAGTGCGAGCCTGTGACTCAGACAATTGCGGTTCGATTCTCAGTCAGGGCACATGCCTGGGTTGCAGGCCAGTTCCCTGCAGGCCAACCCCCAGAAGGGGACACACGAAAGGCAACCATACATTGATGCGTCTCTCCCTCTCTCCTTCCTCTAAAGATAAATAAATAAAATCTTTTTTTAAAAAAATTTATATGGAACCATAAACGATCCCGAATAGCAGCTGCAATGTTGAGAAAGAAGAACAAAGTAGGAGGGATCACAATACCTGATATCAAACTGATCTCCTTTTTCTTAAATAAGTCTCTTTAACATTTTTTAACATTTTTTATTGTTGTTCAAGTATAATTGTCTTCATTTTCCCCCACCAGTCTCCCCAACAGCAGCCATCCCCACTTCCTACCCTTGATCCTACCATGCTTTGTCCATGTGTTCTTTATACATGTTCCCAACAATCCTTCCCCTTTCCACCACCATTATCCCCTCCCACCCCCCATCTGCTTACTGTCAGTTTGTTGTTAATTTCAACATCTCTGCTTATATTTTGCTTTCTTGTTTGTTTTGTTGATTAGCATTCCATATTACAATGGTTTGGTGATCATGAACTCCTTTAGTTTTTCCTTGTGGGAGAAGCTCTTTATCTCCCCTTCCATTCTAAATAATACTTTTGCTGGGTTGAACAATCTTGACTGTAGGTCCCTGCTTTTCATTACTTTGAATATTTCTTGACAATCACATCTAGCCTGCAAAGTTTCTTTTGAGAAATCAACTGACAGTTAATAGCAAGTTCCCTATAGGAAACTAACTGCTCTTCTCTTGCTGCTTTTAAGATTTTCTCTTTATCTTTAACCTTTGGCATTTTAATTATTTTTCTTGGAGTGGGCCTTTTTTGCATCCATCTTGTGTAGGGCTCTCTGTGCTTCCTGGACTTGCATGCATATTGTCTTTCATTGTATTTTCAAATAGATTTTCAATTTCTTGCTCTTTCTTTTCCCTTTATGGCACCCCTATGTTGTGAATGCTGGAATGCTTGAAGTTGTTCCAGAGACTACTTACACTATCCTCATTTTTTTATTACTTTTTCTTCTTGTTGTTGATTGGTTGTTTTTTGCCTCCTTATATCCCCAAATATTGATTTGATTCTTGGGTTCACCCACTTGACTATTGTTTCCCTGTAAAATGTTCTTTATTTCAATTAGTGTATCCTTCATTTATGACTGTATCTTTTTTATGTTGTTGAGGTCCTCACTAAGTTCCTTGAGCATGCTTATAACCAGTGGAGATTGTTTATCTCCACTTTGTTTAGTTTTTTTTCTGGAGTTTTGATCTGTCTTTTCATTTGGCCATGTTTCTTTGTCTCCCAATTTTGGCAGCCTCCCCGTGTTTGTTTCTATGTATTAGATATAGCTGATTTGACTTTATGTCTTGGTAGTGTAGCCTAATGTAGTAGGTGTCCTGTAGGGATCAGTGTCACAGTGTCCCCTATCACCTAACCTAGGTACTCAAAGTGCACTCTTCATGTGGACTGTGTACTCCCTCCTCTTGTAGTTGAGCCTTGATTATTGTTGATAGGCCAATAGGAAGTATTTATCCAGGCCAGTCAGTTACAAGGATTAGCTGTGACCACTGAACACCAACCTCCACCCTTCACAGAGAATCAGCAATGCAGAGATGCAACACACCTATCGAGATGTCTTTTTCAGTGATCAAAAACTTTTTGAACTTGTTGATTTTGGTGCCATTTAGTGCTTCTGACGATTTCTGTTTCACATCTTCCACATGAGCAAAACATTTCCCTTTGAGGACTTTTTTGATTGAAGGAAACAAAAAGAAAGTCACTTGGGATGAGATGAGCTGAATAGGGAGGGTGGGGTACAGGGGTCATTCTGTTTTTGGTTCAAAACTACTGAACACTCAGTGGTGTGGACAGGTGTACTAGTAAATCACTCACCATGAAATAGGCAAATATGGTGAGTCTTCTAAAGAAATTCAAAGAAGCCAAACACAGCCTCACACAGCAACGTCAGCTGGTACACTGATACAGATGGGCTCCTAGAATACTCACCTAGTTGGGGAATTCTGTACTAGAAGGCCCTGCCCTCTAAAAGATCATTTCATTTGGGGGGATCCTCCTTATACACTGAATATAAATAAAAGAAAAAAAGAAAATTTAGCTATAAATAAAAATTTAACTGAGATTTGAGAAAATATTAATTTGAGAAAGTCTGAAGTAAAAATGAAGGGAATAGCTAAAGGGGTGTTTGGTAGGTGTGTCAAAATCAGGACATGGTTCTCTTCATATAAGCAGGAGAGCAGGTGGGTGTTCTAGGACCATGCTCAAAGTCTCAACCTGCCCATTGCAGTGAGTCCTCGAGGCTTCTCAACCAGCCCCTTTACCACAATCACACTGCTGAGCACAAATATAGCTCACCTGGAGGACCAAGATATGGTTCTTGAGTTGAGGGACCTCTAAGCTACATCCAGGATTGAGACTTGAGGGCCAATGAAGTCACCTCTATCATCCACCTTTCAAAGGTCCCACTTTGGGAACTGCCCATTTTCCCTATATACCAGAAAGCTTGCCTGTGGTCCTGGCATACTGCCCCAGTCTTGTCCAGTTCACTCTCTTAATCACAATCTTAATAAGTAAGGAAGAAAACTGTTTACCACACTCCTAAACATAAACTTTGTCCAGAATTCCCTCAGCCAAAAAGCATCCAACTGATATACTCAGGGTGTGCCTGCCTCCTCTCATGCCTGGGTTAACCAAGAGGACATGGGTGCTTCAGCAAAGGTATTGGACTAACTGATCTAACCAGAATGGAATGAACCTGATTTTTACTCACACAAATCCATCTCTTCTACCACCACCTCTTTTTTTTTTCTATATTGTTGGAGTCGCAGACCTGTCTGGGTGTCCACTCTCCTCCATAAAGCCCTGGGGAAGAGTGAGTCTTATTAGATTAAGTCAATCATAATAAGTTCATTTACTTAGTCAGTGGTTGGCTTAGGAAGAGGCTGATGTCTGATTAAGGTCATTGAGACATAGGGTTGCCTCTGTGATGACTGGAATTTTGGCAGCCATTTTCAGACCTTGAGGAACATTATAAGCCTGAGGTAAATGTGCTGAGAATGACAAAGCAGAAAGATGGAAGGCTCTGGGTGTTAGTCTTCTTATTGGGTGTGATAATAAAATTTTTCATTTATGCCATTTTCAGTTTACTGTTTTGCTACCTACAGCCAAAAAGCATCCCAACTATACACAGGGTGAGCAAGAAGCAGTGGCCTCAGGAACTAGGAGACAGCATCCCAGTCTCTGTCTTTCAGTTCTGATTTACTTTTGTCTGTTTCATTCCCCTCCTCCTCTGAGAAGGCTGACATTTCCTTTTATTTTTCCTTTCTGTATCCTGAGGGCACAAGAGTAGGCGTAGAAAGCTTATTGCAATGAAAGAAAGGGCTGGGGACACTTAGTCTATTCTCTCCTCTGGAGTTGTGACCCTCCCACCACACAGTTGATGGACTTGGGCTCTTCCACACATCCAAAATAGCCTGAAAGTATCCCTGTCTCACCCTTCACTGTACCGCTCAGTTGTTCTCCTTCATTCCTTCTCTAGACCAGAGGCAAGATCATAATGCTCAAACCTGAAAATTTCTTTTTGAAAGGTTTTCTTAGGCTCCACCAAGGAAGAAATGCCAATCATCCACAAAGTTAGGCAGTATAGAGCTTTATTGGGGCTTGCGCACCTGGGTGAAGTTCTCTGGTCTGCAAAGTGGGGCTGAAGAAGCCGTGCCCAAGCAGGAAATATGGCGGGGTTTTATTTTGATTGGCTCTCTTCATGGGAGCTGGGGATTGGTCCCCTTTGAACAAAGTGGCAATATACCATTGGTGGTTCTCCTCGGGATCAGGTTGCTATGCAGATATCCGTTTTGGCAAAGCTCGTTGCTTTGGCTCCCTAGTTTGATGTCAGCCATCTTTTCCAGATTGTAGTTCAGCTGCCATTTTGTCCTACCCCGCCCATCCTGACACTTTTTATGGTGACTGTTTTTTAAAGTGGTTTTATGGCATAAGGTTTTTCTAATCCTGTAGGTTAGTACTCATCAACTTTTGACTTTAAAAAAATAGTTTCCTCCCTTTTTTACTATTTTCACTAGGTATTAGGGTAGGAAACTGTCTCTCGCTTCATTTTTAGCATCTTTACCTCAATTTCAGCCTCGCTGACCTCTCTGGCCCCCTTCTGAGAAAGCTACCCTATCAAAACCATCCCTCTTACCCTAAACACAACTTGGTTCAGGTCAAGCAGAGATATACATCTGCCATTGTAACAGTGTATAGGTAGGGAGGTCACAGGGTCCCCCAAAGCAGGGATTTGTAAGAGGATCAAGAACGTGGGGTGTCTGGGAATATAGGCTACCCTCCTCCCCACGACTGGCTGGGTGAAGGGAGACATGGAGCAGGTCCATTGAGAATTATTTTGCATATCAATAACAGCAGGTCCACTAGATAGCATGACTTAAACCCGTGATGTAACTGGGAGGCAGCTTTGATTACCACACTTGCATGAGAGCTTGGAGATAGTTTGCTCCATGCCCTGGGAACAAGCCTACTTGGACTAACTATGACAGCCAAGAAGGGCAGAAACTGCAGGAGTGCTGGTGGGTATAGCCAAGTGGGGGAGAAGTCAGAAATGGGGTTAAAAAGGAAGATCTGCTGCTGGGATTTAAACTTAGTGCAGCAGCCCTACAGGGTTGAACTATGCAGTTTTGAGAGTGATAAGTGGAGCTTCCTTGACCATATGGCTTAGGAAGCAGTAAAGCAAGATGTAGCAGTTTCAAATGATGCAGAAGGATTCCCTGGCTCACCATGAAGATGAAGTTTGGGATTAAGAATTGGATGATGCTAGGGACTGCGGGAGATCTGCCCAGCTGAGCATGGATTACTGGGAGAAACCAGGTGTGTAGCTGAGCTACAGACTTCTATTTTTTCCCCAGAGATATGGACCCCTGGCTGGCCTGGTTGGGCAAAGGAGGGAAGGAAGGACTGTGTGTGTTTGTGGGTGTTTTAAAGGGACTTTGAGAATTTGACAACATTCTGCCATTACTCTAAACCTGTATAACTTTTGAATAAATTGTTCCTTTCCTTTTTACCAAACTCTGGCATTGAGAGCCACAGTTCCTAACTTGTGGCAGGCAAGATGAACTCAGTACAGTAAGACCCTGGGGCTTGTTTCAGCATCTGCCCCCCTCCCCTGGGTTTTGCTGGTCCCTCCTCCTACTGTATTTTTTTTTAATCTCAAATTTTAATTTTGTTGTCTTAGCCTGTTTTTATTGTTTTTATTTTTTGTCTTTCTATTTCTATTTCATCCTTTTATTTTTCTTTATTCTTCCTTTTTCTTTTTCCCTACATCTCAAATTTTTATTTTTCCTTCTGTTAGTCTTTGTTTTGTTCCTCACTCTTAGTATTCCAACTCCCTCTATCATTTCAAAATCACTTCCCACTTCTCTAAACATGCCATACCACCTATGATTTGTTTTTTCCCTCTTATTCCCATACCACCTATAATAATTTTAGCTCATTTGTTGTTGATCGTACTGTGGTGAATCTTTCTTTCCAATTTGGCTCCTACATTTTTATTAACTATTTACTATTTTCCTTCCTTTATCTTTCTCTCTCTCACTTTATTTTATTTTCTCCTTAAACCTAAAATTATGCACTTCCCTTCTTATACTCTATTCCACATTCTTCATTCCCTTTTTTTATTTATGAGGTGAGTTCTCCCTTCTCTCTTTCCATTGCTCCAACTTCCAACTCTTATTAGTGCTTCTCCATCTACCCTATCAAAATCATTTGTCTTTCAGTAGGTCATCTCATATTCACTCTCCGTTCTTATAATAGTCTTAATCTCATTACAACCTTATTAACACTGGTTCATTTGCTGTTGATAGTGGGATTGTGTGTGGGAAGGATTATATTTGCAGGTGTGGGTTTGTTTCCTGGGCTTTGTGGTTTTCTTCTAACAGTGCCTGCACAACACCACACAAGACATGGTGGGTGGAGTAAGCCTTAGTCAACCAAATGGAGGGAAGGACACACCAAAGAAAGACCCCCAAATAATCAAAACCCACTTACATCAAGACAATCAGCATAAAAGGCACAAAGAGCATAAAGAGCATCCCAAGAGCATGAACTTTAGGTGATCAAGAAGACTGCACCACTGAATCTCACAGGTCTCCCACCGTAGAAGTTCACCCTGAAAGGTCAAAAAGTCAAAACATATCAATTTTCAAAAAAGAAGCAAACAAGAAGAGTCCCACAAGTAATAGAAAGACAAAGAAATAACCCCCAATCAAAAGTGAAGGAGGAATCTTCAGAAAGAATACTACATGAAATAGAGGCAATCAAATATCAGATATTGAGTTCAAACAATGGTTATAAAAAATTCAATAAGCTTACTGAAAATTACCAAAAACTACAAAGAAACTATGAGGAAGTTACTGAAACTTTTATCAGCATAAAAATGACATAGAAACAATCAACAAGGGCCAAGGGGAAATAAAGAACACAATTTGTGAATTAAAGAACACAGTAGAAGGAATCAAAAGCAGGCTCACTGAAGCAGAGGATCAGATCAGTAAGCTGGAGGACAAGGTAGAAAAAAACTCCCAGAAAGAGCAAGAGAAGAAACAAAGATTAAAAAAGAAAGAAGAGTGGTTAAGGGAACTTCAGGACGACATGAAATGTAATATCTGCATAATAAGCATACCAGAAGGAGAAGAAGAAGAAATAGAAAACCTGTTTGAAAAAGTAATAATGGAAAACTTTCCTAATTTGATGAGAGAAAAAGTCACACAAGTCCAGGAAACAGAGAGGGTTTCAATCAAGAGGAACCCAAAGAGGCCCACTGCAAGACACAACGTAATTAAAATGGTAAATTTTAAAGACAAAGAGAGAATCTTAAAGGCAGCAAGGGAGATATAGGAAGTAACATAAAATGGAGCCCTGATAAGGCTAGCAGCTGACTTCTCAACAGAAACATTATAAGCCAGAGGGGAGTGGCAAGAAATACTCCAAGTAATGAAAATCAAAGGCCTGCTACTAAGACCACTCTATTCAGTAAGGCTCTCAATTAAAATGGAAGGTGAAATAAGGAGCTTCCCAGACAAAAGAAGGCTAGAAGAATACACCTCCACCAAACCAGCATTGCAAGATATGCTAAAGGAACTGCTTTAAGACAAAGAAAAACAATTACAGAAAAAGTAACAAAGGTACAAAGGGGGTAAAATGGCAATTGATAAGTACCTATCAATAATAACCTTAAATGTTAATGTATTAAATGTTCCAATCAAAAGATAGAGTAGCTGAATGGATAAAAAAAATGACCCACACATTACCTGCCTAAAGAGACACACCACAGAACAAAAGAGCTACACAAACTAAAATAAAGGGTTGGAAAAAAATATTCCAAGCAAACAAACAGGGAAAAAAAAGCTGGGTAACAATACTTATAACTGACAAAATAGACTTCAAAAGACAGGCCACAAAAACACTCAGAAGGACACTTCATGATACTCAAGGGAAGAATTCATCAAGACATAAACATTATAAACATATGCACAAAACATAGGAGCACCCAAATATATAAGAAAAATCTTGGAGGACTTCAAGAACGATACAGATAACAACACACTTACACGAGAGGATTTTAATGCTGCACTGTTAAAAATAGATAGATCTTCCAAACAAAATATCAACAAAGATATTGTGACATTGAACAATTCCCTAGATCAAATGGCCTTAACTGATATATATAGAGCTTTGAGATAGGCTGTAGGGATGTAGGGGTGGATAGGGCAGGGAAAATGGTGGTGGGAAAATGGAAAGCACTGTATTTGAACATTAATAAAAGAAAGATAAAAAACTTATCAAAATTGATGAATTTTTGTGTAGTCGTTTTAATATTGAATATGGAAGAAAATACACAACTTTTGGCATATTATGCCTTATTACTTCAAAAAATCAAAAAATGCAAGTGAAACACACAAAAAAAGTTTTGTTCAGTGTATGAAGAAGGTGGTGTGACTGATTGAATGTGTCAAAAGTGGTTTGTGAAATTTTGTGCTGGAGATTTCCCACTGGATCAAGCTACATGGTGAGGGAGACCAAATGAAATTGATAGTGATAAAATTAAGATATTGAGAACAATCAATGTTATAGCATGTGGGAGATAGCTGACATACTCAATGCATCCAAATCAATAAAGTTATTGGTGAAAATAAAAAATGCGTCTTATTTTATGAAAAAAACTAAACAAACTTTTTGGCCAACACAATACATACACTGATATTAACTACGGTCACCACATGGTATATATTACATCCCTAGTACTTGTCTGTCTTATAACTGGGGTGTGTGTAGCCATTTTGATCACCAGCTGTACTTTCTTCACTGAGAAATGTGCACATGGCAATGGTGGTGGTGAGGGTGGGTGCTGTGGTATTTCCTGTTACTGGAGGAAATAGTCATTCATGTTTTTATTTCACCTGAAAATGTATTCACTGTTGGGGAAAATATCAGTTATTGAACAGTTTTAGGCAAGTGGCTGGTTCCATTAATTGGGAAGGTAACACAAACACCCAAAGAAATATTGAGCAGGGGACATATCATCAGTCTGCATACTGGGAAAAGGGGCATCCACACAATCCACCTCAGAAATTTGTGCTGAATCCAGTGGAAGTGGTGCAGAGGGGGAACACTGAAGACACAACCACAAGTCACTCTCTCAAAACTAGAGGGTCTTCCTCCCTGTCATTAGCAGGCACAGAGGAAACTGATTCAGCACTGGGGAAGGCTCTTCTGCTCATCACTCTTCCTCTTGGGGGCCAGACTCAACCAGAAATGTGCACCCTGGTTATTTGCTCTCTGAACAGCCCTTCTTCAGAGGGAAGGAAGGATGGAGTGAGGAGGATTTAGGCAGAGGGAACAATTGAGCTTCTCTGCAGCCTCACTGAACTCCCAGAGCTCTGGGGCCAGAAAGTGCTTCAGACATCCCAAACTGAGGCCAGGGGACTGGGCATTTTCACTCCTGCATGCATGCCAGGGAAGAGTGAGGTCTTAGCAGAGGCTACTCCTGGACATGGCTCAGATGCTAGTCCTTGAAGCCAGCTCTCATGACAGCTCGGGACTAAGAATCTGGGTCCCAAAGGGGGACATGCTCCAGTGGCTCCTATCTCCCTCCAAAGGATGATGGAGAAGACTCAGAATGGAGTCTGAGTCTTAGAGTCCTCCTGATTGAGCCACTGCTTCCTCTATGGCTCTGTTCCTCCTGCTTTCTTCTCTTTCCCACTTAATTTAATTTGAATTTCCCACTGCCATTCCTGGAAAATGCCTAATATTTTCATGACTTGAGCTCTGATCAGATGTTCCCCTACTCACCCTATAAGGCCATAGCTTCATCCCTCACCTTCTTCCATGCCCTGAGTATTCAAATATTATCCTATCATGGGGCTGTATCCTAATCATCCTATTGAAAATGGAAACTTTCTCCAATTATTCTTGTCATACAAACCCTGCTTTGTGATTGTCTACATATAGCATTTATCACCACCAGACATATCTCATTGTTTTGCATACCCCCCAGGAGAATACAAGCTTTATGAAGGCAGACATCTTTTTCTCTTTTATTCACTGCTCAGTCCCAAGTGCCTAGCACAGAGACTGACTGATGAATGAACAAATCGATTGAACAGTAGAGAGTAAACAGATTCAGATTATTCTGAAACTGAGTAATTTGCTGTGTCAGGAACCCCCAATGCAAATGTAGCCATGCCATTAAGGCAGGAAGGACTCTCCGTGATGAGGATTCACTAAGGATACAGTTATATTGGTCCCATAATGGTGGCCAGACACAGAAATATGGTACACCTTGAGTAAAAGTTCAGGCAAACAAAAAAATTATACATGGGCACCAGGGTACAGGCTTGACAGCTATAGCAAGGATACATAAAATGACACACAGATAAAGTTGTTCAGCTGGCATGTTGCAGGAGGGAGATGAGGCTGACCTTACTCTCAGGGTCCTCCTTTATGCCACTGCTAATTAAACCTAAGAAGAAGATTCTTACCTCATCCAGATGAACAGAAAATACGACTGCAGGGAAACCACCTTCATTATTTGAAAGGAGATACCAGCCATGCAGACCCTCTCATATTTAGTACTCAATTATTCAATCAAACATTTATCTAGGTAATGCTGCAGAGGTAGTTTTTAGATATAGTTAATAACTAAAATAAGTTAACTTTTTCTAATGGAGATTATCTTGGATGACCTGAGTGAGCCCAATCTAGTTAGTTAAAAGCCCTTAAGAACAGAACTGAGGCTTCCCTGAGGAATAAGAAGGTTTCTGGCATGCCTATCCTGACAGCCTACCCTACATAGTTCAGATATGCCTATCTGGCCCCCTCAACCACATAGTATTTCTTGCAATAAATCTATCATCTATCGTAATCTATCATCATCTATCTATCTATCTGTCTAACTAATCTCTCTACTAATTTATTACTGGTTCCATTTCTCTGGTAAAAATAACTAATATAGATGAATAATCAGAAATAATTAACTTTAATGGGTGGTTATGAACACATTTTGCCCTAAATGAAATAGACAAATTTTCAAGGCATGTATTGTCAAGACATAATCAACACGGACCCGATCATGATAGACCTAGATATCTAGATATATGTAGATAGGACAAAGATGACCAAGGTCATAGATCCAGATGACTCAATCAGTATAATAGTTGCTCAGAACGCAGTTGACCAGAATATAATGATCAAGGACACAATGTAGAAGATAAGGCAAACATGAACAATTATTCTGGACATGGCTGGTAAAGAAGGTCAGGGGAAATTATCAGTATCCCTAGTTTTCCAGGATTTAGGTGACCAATTCATAATCATGAGGACAAAACCAGAGAGTATTTGCTGTCCAAGATGCCATAGTCAAGAGCATAGTCCTTGAGGCCAAAGCTAGTGAAGACACTGTAGACCAGTCAATACTGAGCAAGAACAAGTATTGGGGACACACATCAAGTACCAACAGTGTAGACATCTGTTCAGGATACTCATGGTCATTATGTGTTGGGGGAAGATTGCCCTTGAGATAGGTACCACATGCACTTGTGCTACAGGTAAACTGTGGTTTATTTTTCTTATTTATTCAGAAGCTATTTTTGTTCACTAAAATTGAGTTACTTGTTATGTCTAGCAAGGATCCTGGAGTGCTCACTTGCTTAATTGAAGCAATAAGAGCTTTGATTAAGCAATTTTACTGTCTTCTGGCACTGGCCGGCTTAAGCCAAACCTCACTTTTTCTGTTGAAAGGGAGTTAATTTTTGCTGAAATTAATTTTTAGCAGACAAGCACATTCTACCATCATTGAGGGATTATGCTTCTGCAGCTCTATTATTCCTTAGTTTACACACACAGGCTTCACAGGATTCATGCACAAGAAAGACAAAGACTCCCATGCAAGGTGAAAAAAGGTAGAAGAGGGTATGGCAGGATCTGCTCAGCCCCAGGTACCTGGTTAGAATTAGCCATTAGCTATTAGTCATTAATCATTCAATTGTCTGCACAGTCACAGTTTCACTACACTGAGCTCTGTGCTCATCACAGCAAGAGAATGCAAAGAAGCTGTGAACCCCGTCTTCAAAGAACTTAGTTTATCTGGGAGATGAGACTTATACTAGAGACTCAGAAATGGCACAGGATGAAATTAATGCAGGGTTTGGCTCTGGTCCAGGAAATGAGAGACTGGACCCACTTTCAGATGGGATGTGAACAGTGAGGCAACCTGAAAAAGGAAGAGAGTGATCTTTTAGGGACCTGTGATGGAGAAGCCTAGAAGCTTCTGGGAACTTCAGAGAGGGACTGCAAGGGTGAGAAGGATTGGGATGGACTGGGTGAAGAGGTCCAGAAGGGTACAAAGACACTCACTGTGTTTCAAAGGGGTGGTCAGGCCATGGCAAAGACCATGGCTAAAGTCAAGTTCATGATGATTAAACCAGCATATGAAACACTATCAGTGTAGCATCTGAGGCATAAAGGGGGTCATATATAAGAGCAACACTAGAGGGAAGGTCAGTATGGGCCCACAACCACTGTTTTGGCCAACACCATGGAGAGTTTCAGGAGGTGTTGGTGCAAGGAGCTTTCATAGCCAGTGGGCATAAATATTCAGATTCCAGTTATGCAAGCAGAAATGTGTAAGTCCATATACTTTAATATAGCTTTAGCTAGAAAATGCACCTGAAGCAGAAGTATGGGCTTTGCCTATCAGTTAATGAAAAGCCTTAAAAATTGAGAATCTGTTAACACAGATGCTTTGAAAAGATGAGCAATAAGATAGCCATCACAACTCATTAGATGGAGTAGGAGAATGCTGCAGAATATTTGCATACTAATTACCATAAAATTTAAGTTCAGTCTCTACCTATTTTATATCTGGCCTTCAGAAAGTTAAATTTCTGTCTACTTTTGTTTGATAAGATCCATTTTCCTGTTATATTGAAGAATTTGGCATAATAGTTGACTTATAAAGTTAAAAGTGTTGACTTTTAACATTGAGATAAAAAATGTTTATTAGCCCTGCCTGGTGTGGCTCAGTGGATTGAGCGCTGGCCAGTGAACCAGAAGGTCACTGGTTGGGGCACATGCCTGGGTTGTAGGCAGGTCCCTCATGCGTGGTGGGGCACATTGGTATTTCTCTCCCTCACTGTTCCCTCCCTTCTGTATCTCTAAAGATGAGTAAATAATCTTTTTTAAGAGGAAACATGTTTATTATAATAAACTACATTTTAAAATGTCTGTACAAGAAGAGCATTCATGCAAAGGTCTGTATTTACCTTGATGATAATTAATCCACGATTTCTCTCATTAATCCAGCAAAGTTCAGTCAAGTAAAGATAGACTAGACAGTGCTGGGGTTTTTGCTAATGGGAACACAGCAAGATGCACATTTCCATTAAAATTCATTTGGAAGTACAGCACAAAGATGCTAACATATTCACTTTTAAACTCAAAGCACAAACTTTGTTTATGGAGGGGCATGTGTGTCTGCTCCAGGCTCAGAGATCACACCTTTGATCCTGCCTCAGACAAAGGCTGCAATCTGTCTATGACCCTGCTCAGGCATTAATCCCACATCTCTGGAACCCTGACTCCCCAATGGGCCATACAGTCTTTATCTTACTTGTATCATCTCTGTGCCCACCACCTGAAATAGTGATTTTGTTTTAAAACTAAGCTAGGTTCATAAAATTTAAGAAAATATTTGAGTACTTCCACACTTTGAGGGTACACATAGGGTGTCTACTATTTTACCTTGACCTACAAGTCCCATTGTTAATCCCTGGCTGGTTAATTACTTGGGTACTAGTCAAGATTTTCACAATGCCTCACACAAAATAGAACCTACTAGTTGTTTGATGAATTGGTGAACAAGTAGATGAAAGAAAAAGAAGAAAGGAAGGAAGGAAGGAAGGAAGGAAGGAAGGAAGGAAGGATTAGAATGCAAAAATAAAATGAAAGAACAGTAAGTTTGGACTTTTGGCTTCTTAGGGAAGCAAAATATCTAAAATTCAGGAGGTGAATCACTGGTATCAAGTGGCAGGAGGAATGGAAGGTATTGGGAAATAATTTAACCAAAATCTGGTGTGGCCTCATCTGCCCCAGAGTCTAACACACAACTCAGCCCACATCTGAATGATGTGACAAGAGAAGGAGGATTTGTGGCTGGGGGTTCTCCACTTGTTCTTGAGAGAAAGAGGGGCAGCCCAATGGCCTAGATTCTCTCCAGTTTAGGGATCTAAAATTAGACAAATTTGAGTTTGAGTCTTATCATTACACTTACAAGCTGTGGGCCCTGGACAGGTTTCTCAACCACTAGCATCCAAGCTTACTCAAATGTGAAATAAAGATCAATGGAAAGTGCAGCCTCATCACAGAACAAAGATGATTAGACATTTTGCATTGCATGTGGCACAGAGAAGACACTAACATAGCTATTAGTATTGCTGACCAAGTAACAGTGGTTGTGTCCCACTGGGAACACCAATTTGCAGGTGTCTGAGTCACCAACAAAGACAACTCACACAGGCACTGAATGGAAGAACTCTTTACTATGGAAGAGACAGGACAAGATCAACTTCAATAGCGGGCATCTATCCTTTGTTCATGTCCAGCAGGTCTTGCCCCAGAGACTGCTCAAGGTCTTCATGCACCTCTCTTGTGCTACAGGCAGAAGATCCAGCTGTTTCTACTTAGGAAACAGATACAGTGGTGGGGTTGGCCAAATGCCACATGACACACATGCTTAAGCAGAACAAAAAAGTAAACATCAAGTCTGGAACAAGAAAAGAAGTATGCCCAGTGCAGGTTATGAGGGTTCCTACTCTCCATGGATGGAAATGTCCCAGGTCCCATGCACAATCTTATGCCACATTGCAAGATTTGAGCAAGCCAGGCATTACTACCTTTCTCAACAAGTCTTGATAGATTATTAATGTTATGGTGGTGGTGGTTTTTCCTTGACCCTGTCTGTGCCTCCTCCCCAACTGCTTCAGTAGGAAAGTCTCTGTCCAGTAAATGCTGAATCCCAGACCTCAGATTCAGAGGCAGGCCCAGCTACCTTGATGCTCTTTATCTCCTTTTCTTGTTTT
Organism: Sturnira hondurensis; assembly: GCF_014824575.4. Lineage (NCBI taxonomy): Eukaryota > Metazoa > Chordata > Mammalia > Chiroptera > Phyllostomidae > Sturnira > Sturnira hondurensis. The sequence continues at coordinate 1,825,426 of NW_028094602.1, forward strand.
ATTTTTCAGTGTATATGAGATCTGTCCAGAAAAAGTCCAACCATTGTTAATAAAACAAGAATCACTTGCATGACATATAGGTAACCTGATAGCCAGGGAGAATGGACTGAAATGTGCATGTGTGAACAATGATGATTTCATTATACTAGTCAGTGGGAGCGGTAGAAGCCATTTAGTGAGCATGTGTACTGTGTGGTCATCACATTCAAAATGACTGAGGGAGAAAAGCAACAAATTTACATTATATTTTGCATTGAGCTTGAACATTCCTCCACAAAAAATATTCAGATGATTCAGAAGGCCACAACTATGGGCAACTGGTGATTGGCAGCTTCATCAGAACAATGTGCCCACTCATGCATCATGTCTCATGCAGAGGTTTTTGGTGAAACATCAAGTCACCTGCCAGGGGGACTCAGCCCCCCTGCAGCCCAGATTTGGTGTTCTGCAGCTTCTGGCTTTTCCCAAAACTAAAGTCACCTTTTAAAGGGAAGAGATTTCAGACCATTGATGAGATTCAGAAAAATGTGATGGGGCAGCTGATGGCAATTGAGAGAATTGTGTGAGGTCCCTAGGTGTCTGTGTACTTTGAAGGGGACTAAGGCGTCACTGTCCTATGTACAAAGTTTCTTGTATCATGCATCTTCTTCAATAAATGTCTCTATTTTTCATATTACATGGATGGATACTGTTTATATAGACCTTGTATTACTGGATTGGCCAAAATTTCCTTTAGTTTTCTCTGTAAAATAAAAAACACATTTTTCATTTTCACCAATAACTTTATTGATTTGGATATTTGGAGTGTGTAGGTTACCTCCCACATGGTATAATGTTGATTATTCTCAATTAATGTCTCAATTTGATTGCTATCAACTTCAACTGGTCTACCAGACCATGGAGCATCATTGAGCAAGAAATCTCAAGCATGAAACTTTGCAAACCACTTTTGAGATGTTCAATCAGTCACACCATCTTCTCTACACACTACACAATGTTTTTTTGTATTTTTGGTTGAATTTTTACATGTCTTGAAATAATAAAGCATAACATGCTGAAAATATTGAATATATTCTTCAATCTTCAATAGTAAAAATGCTACACAAAAATTCACCAATTTTTATTTTTTAATACACATTGATATGACAGCTCTCGCAATACAGTCTAACAAGATTGTTTTGAATAAGGTTAAAGACAAATAAGTACTACTGAAGCCATCTCACACACAAAAAAACCTAATCCAATATTATCTGATTACAAATTAATATATTTTCATGGTAAGAAAAAGAAAGAAAAAAAGGAAGACAAAATCCTTGAACTTGCAGAAAGTGTAAAAAATAAAATCCAAATCATCCATAAGCCTGTCACTGCTGTTAATATTTGTGAGTACTTCCTTTCAGCCTTTCTTTCATATATATACATATGTTTGTATATGTATGTATGTATGTATGTATATATATACATATATATAATTTGTATTTTATGTATATGTGTGTGTGTAACTACATTATTTACAAGGTTTTTAATGTATATTCTTACTTAACATTTTCCCAACTCATTACCATGTATTCTTTTCTTTTTCAAAGCACATTTGCTTACCTAATATTTTTTATTATAAGTGCGACATATTTCATCATTCTAGTGTTTTAAGTCTGCTAGATATGATATTTTTGAGTCTTGTATTCAGGCAGACAAACAATTGTAGTACTTTGTATTTACCTATCTTCTTTTTCTTTTAAGGTTTTATTCATTTATTTTAGAGCAATGGGAAAGGGAAAGAGTGAAACATCAATGTGTGGTTGCCTCTAGCACACTCCTTACTGGGAATATGGCCTGCAACCCAGGCAAGTGCCCTGACTGGGAATCAAACTGGTGATGCTTTGGTTCACAGGCCTGTGCTCAATCCACTGAGCTACACCAGCCAGGGCCATATTTACCTATTTCTTGACTTAACTCCACCTCAAACTCCTATCTTCAAATAGCAGAATTTTGATCCAGTTATTTCCAGGGCACTTCAGTAACTTTAAATTCAGATTTAAAATAAGGTCACTTCTGCTTCTGTCCTTTTTCCCTTTCTCCTAGGTTGACAGCTAAATTTTACTCTATTTTGCTTCTCAAAAGCAACCCATAAAAGCCTGAGTGCACTAATCCACTGGGGCAGCTACAGTCAATGTTCCAACAGCCCAGATAGTAGAAACTTCTGGAAGGACACAGGCAAGCTCACATTCCCTAAGAGATAAGACAGCCAAGATCCCATTCTCTAGGAGTCCCTGCACCATGTTTTCTTTCCCCATGGCTGGTGGCAAAATGACCTGAGGGTTTTCAGAATTCTTGAAGCTAGATCATGCCCCAACAGACCTCCTGAGCTGGCTCCCAGCTTCAGTACTTTTTGAGTCTAACCAGGTAAGCTTGAGAACGAGCTATATTCCTGTTCACTGTAGTGTGGGGCTGAAGGCAATGAGCTTGATCTAGGAGCTGTTAAAGAACAGAACCTCAGAATCTGTACTTAAACAAGACCTCCATATGATTTAAATACACATTAGAAGTTTATAGGGAAAGTGATATAAGTACTAAAAACCATTTATACAGCTGTTTAACTCTAGTCTATATTGGTGGTATAAGAGGAACATTAATTAAGGCCTTTGAAAAAACACTGAATGGGATTACTGTAGAGAGATCCATGCTGTAAGTTCCAACTTGCTGAAGGGGTGAGCTAGATATTATTGGGTGGTCTAACAAAATAACTTGATGAGGGCTTGCTGGCCTCAAAGCCAGTGATCTGTGCCACACAGGACCCAGAGCAGGCCAAACTAAGGGGCTTAGAAGTCATACCTCCTCCAGAAGTATAGGGGTGATGGATGAGTGAGTGTGCCCCATGGACTGAAGGTAATTGTACACTGAAGGAGGCTAATGAGGACCATCTCCTGGCTGCTTGGAGGCCAAAGGGGACCCTGCAGGGGAGAAGCTGAAGATGCATTCCCAGATACTGGAAAATGTGGCCTCCCCGAGGGGGCTCTTCTGAGGAGCCCATGAAAGTACCTGTGAGAAGAGGTTAGCTTGAGACATCTAGCAAGTTCCCAAAAAGCAGAGAATAATCACTTGTCGACCCATGAAAAACCTTTCTTTTCCGTCTGATCTGTTGACCTTAAAAATAAGTTACTTAATCAGCAAATGTGTATTTATTCAGGAATACCAGAGAATTTGCAACTCAGGACATGCAAGCAAAGGCAAAATCATAGGCAAGTCCAAACACAAAGAAGAGGAATGTTCTTCTATAGAGGAAACGGAAAATTGGTAGGAACTGTTTTAAACAAAGACTTCATTAGAGGTCTGGAAATTTCAAGTGTAACAGTTTTCATTGGTTTGGTTGTTACAATCTCTCAACTTGGTCATAAAGTAGAGCAATAAAGTAGAAAACATTTTCCTGTTGGAGATGCAAGCTATTCTATTCCTGTTTTGAAAAACCAAGGAAGAGTGGTAGGGCTTGAGAACTCTCCTTACAGGCCCTCCCAACACCAGTCTTGACTGAGGTCTCCTTTATTAATCTTCCCATCTCCAACCCTGGGGTTGGTTGAGATTGACAGGTGGAAGAGGAGGGGGTGGGTAGGAGTGGGGTGGGGACTGGCTCAAATCAGATTTGCTTACTTCCTGAGGGTAAACATTTGGATGCTGGAAATGAAATAGCAGTTTGAACTGAGTAGCTGTAGAACACTATATTACCATCACAATGACTATAACCATTGTTATCCCTGTTATCTATGTAATTGATGGTAGTTACGGGGCCTGCCAGTGCTACAGGGAGACAAGACTTCTGGGAGAACATTTCTTATGGAGTTAGGCTGGCCAAGTGAGTGATGCAGTTCCCATGGTTTGGAATCTGGGTAGGAGAAACCCTAGTGCCTGCTGCCAGCTGGAGCTGTGGTAGGCAGCAAGCGATTCAGGGTTCCTCCTGTTTCACATCTGGGAAGGTGGAGAAGAAACAGTGAGTCCCAGTCCTGGCTGCCATTCAATTCCTTAGCCAGATATTCAGGGGAATAAGAGAGATGCATTACAAAAATTCAAGCAGAGTGACTCTTATGCTGAGAATATGTAAAAAGGGATATATAATAGCATTATAGGAATATTACATATGTAGTATGACAGTGATAAATATTACATTATATGTAATATATGGAAAGATTTACATGAAAATGTTAATAAGCTTTGGGTTTTGGTTTTGTGGGTAGTATTTATTTATTTCACTTTGCACATATACTGGTTACATAAAATATGTGTTTGTTTTTTTAATATTTTTTATTGTTCAAGTACAGTCTTCTGCCTTTTCACCTCACCCTTCCCCACCAACCCAGCACTCTGCATCTCCTTCCCCTTGTTATTGTGCATGTGTCCTTCATAATTGTTCCTGTAAACCCTTCACCCTTTTTCCCCATTATTCCTTCCCCTCGTCCCTCTGGTCATTGTTAGCTTGTTCTCAATTCCAGTGTCTTCGGTTATATTTGGCATGCCTGCTCATTTTGTTGATTAGGTTCCTGTTAAAGATGAGATCATATGGTAGTTGTCCTTCAGTGCCTGGCTTATTTCTTAATACTTATTTCTTAATACTTATTTCTTAATACTCATCTTAATACTCCCCAGTTCCATCTATGCGGTTGTAAAGAGTAGGGGCACCTCCTTTCTTTCTGCTGCATAGAATTCTATTGTATAAATGTACCATAGTTTTTTGACCCACTCATTTACTGATGGGCACTTAGGCTGCTTCCAGGACTTGGCTATTGTAAACTGTGATGCTACAAACACTGGGGTGCATAGGTTATCTTGGATTGGTGTTTCAAGGTTCTTAGCATGTAATACTAGCAGAGAAATTGCCAGGAAAAAGGCACTTCAATCTGAGGCACTTCAATTTCTTAGGAAATTCCATACTGTTCTACATAGTGGTTGCACCAGTCTGCAATCCCACCAACTATGCACTAGGGCTCCTTTTTCTCCACAACCTATCCAACACTTACTGTTTCTTCATTCGTTTATGATGACCATTCTCAATGGTGTAAAGTGGTATCTCATTGTGGTTTTAATTTGCATTTCTCTGATGGCTAGTGATGCTGAGCATCTATTTATATGTCTCTGAGCCCTCTGTATGTCCTCTTTGGAGAAGTGTCTATTCAAGTCTTTTGCCCAATTTTTAATTGTTTTTTTTTTTCCTCATGGAGTGAAGTCATGTGAGTTCTTTATATATTTTGGAGGTCAAACCCTTGTCTGCGGTGTCATTGGCAAATATGTCTTCCCATAGAGTTGGTTCTCTTTTCATTTTAATGCTGTTTCCTTGAACCATGCAGAAGCTTTTTAATCTGATGAGGTCCCATTTGTTTATTCTTTCCTTTATTTAGGGGATATAACAGTGAAGATGTTGCTGCATGGAATGTCTGAGATTTTCCTGCCAATGTTTTCCCCTAAGACTTTTATGGTGTCAAGACTTATTTAAGTCTTTTGTCCGCCATGAATTTATTTTTGTGTATGATGTAATTGGTGATTGAGGGTTTTTTTTTCCCATTTAGCTGTCAGCTCTCCCAACACCACTTGTTGAAGAGGCTATTTTTACTCCATTTTATGATTCTGTCCGCTTTCTCAAATATTAATTGATCATAGACACTTGTGTTTACTTCTGGCCTGTCTATTCTGTTCCATTGATCCATGTGTCTGTTCTTATGCCAGTACCATGATGTGTTGATTACAGTGGACTTGTAATACAGTTTGATGTCATGAATTGTGATTCCTCCTATTTTGTTCTTCTTTCTCAAAGAAGAGCAAAATTCTCAAAATTGCTGCGATATTCAGGGTCATTCATGGTTTCACATAAATTTTTGAAGTATTTGTTCTATATCAGTTAAATATGTCATTGGTACTTTAATAGGTATTGCATTGAATCTGTAAATTGCTTTGGGTAGTATGGACATTTTTATGATGTTAATTAGTCCATGAACATGGTATATGTTTCCATTTGTTTGTATCATTCTTTTTTTCTTTTTTAAAATAACTTTTTAATTTAATTCTTGTTCAAGTACAGCTTTCTGTTTTATGTTCCCAACCCTGCTCGCCGCCCCACCCCATGCTCCCTGCCTCCCTCCTATTTCCACCCCCCACCCTTAGTTATTGTCCATGTGTCCTATATACTTGTTCATGTGAGTCCATCCCCTTTTCCCCTATGATTCTCTCCCTTCTCCCCTCTGGACCCTGTCAGCCTGTTCCGTAATTGAGGGTCATTGGTCATATTTTGCTTGCTTGTTTGTTTTGTTTAGATTCCTGTTAAAGGTGATATCATATGGTATTTGTCTTTCACCACCTGGCTTATTTCGCTCAGCATAACGCTTTCCAGTTCCATCCATGATGTTGCAAAGGGTAGTAGTTCCTTCTTCCTTTCTGCAGCATAGAAATCCATTGTGTAAATGTACCATAGTTTTTTGATCCAGTCATTGACAGATGGGCATCTAGGTTGCTTCCAACTCTTGGCTATCATGAATTGTGCTGCTATGAACATTGGGGTACATAGGTTCTTTTGGATTGGTGTTTCCGGATTCTTGGGATATACTCCTAACAGTGGAATTGCTGGGTCAAAAGGCACGTTCATTTTTAGATTTCTTAGGAAATTCCATACTGTTTTCCATAGTGGTTGTACCAGTCTGCAATCCCACCAACAGTGAACTAGGGTCCCCTTATCCCCACAACCTCTCCAGCACTTGTTCTTTGTTTCTTTGTTTAAGATAGCTATTCTGACTGGTGTAAAGTGGTATCTCATTGTGGTTTTAATTTGCATCTCTCTGATAGCTAGCTATATGGAGCATCTTTTCATGTGTCTCTGGATCCTCTGAATGTCCTCCTTGGAGAAATGTCTGTTTAAGTCCTCTGCCCATTTTCTAATCGGGTTGCTTGTCTTCTTTGAGAGGAGTCGAGAGAGTTCTTTGTATATTTTGGAGATTAAACCTTTGTCCGAGGTATCATTGGCAAATATGTTTTCCCAAACAGTTGCTTCTTTTTGTATCTTGATACTGTTTTCCTTAGCCATACAGAAGTTTTTAATTTTGATGAGATCCCATTTGTTTATTCTTTCCTTTATATCCCTTGCTCTAGGGGACATATCAGTAAAAATCTTGCTGTGTGGAATATCTGAGATTTTCTTGCCAATGCTCTCCTCTAGGACTTTAATGGTTTCACGGCTTATATTTAAGTCTTTTATCCACTTTGAATTTATTTTGGTGTATGGTGTAAGTTGGTGCTGAACTTTCATTTTTTTTGCATGTAGCTGTCCAGTTCTCCAAACACCATTTGTTGAAAAGGCTGTCTTTACTCCATTTTATGTTATTGCCCCTTTTGTCGAATATTAATTGACTATAGAGATTTGGGTTTATTTCTGGGCTCTCTGTTCTATTCCATTCGTCTGTGTGCCTGTTTTTGTGCCAGTACCAGGCTGTTTTGATTACAGTGGCCTTGTAATACAGTTTGATATCAAGTATTGTGATCCCTCCTACTTTGTTCTTCTTTCTCAACATTGCAGCTGCTATTCGGGGTCTTTTATGGTTCCATATAAATTTTTGAAGTGTTTGTTCTATGTCTGTGAAATATGCCATTGGTACTTTAATAGGTATTGTATTGAATTTGTAAATTGCTTTGGGTAGTATGGACATTTTGATGATGTTAATTCTTCCAATACATGAACACGGTATATGTTTCCATTTATTTGTGTCTTCCTTGAATTCTTTCTTCAGTGTTGTGTAGTTCTCCGCATACAGGTCTTTTACCTCCTTGGTTAGGCTTATTCCCACATATTTTATTTTTGTTTTTGCTATATCGAATGGGATTTTTTTCTTGATTTCTGCTTCTGCTGCTTCATTGTTGGTGTACAAAAATGTCTTTGATTTCTGGATATTGACTTTGTATGCCGCTGTTTTGCCAAATTCATTTATTAGTTCCAGCAGTTTTTTGGTAGAGGCTATAGGGTTTTCCATGTACACTATCATGTCATCTGCAAACAATGCCAGTTTTATTTCCTCCTTTCTGATTTGGATGCCTTTTATTTCCTTTTCTTGTCTGATCACTGTGGCTAGAACTTCTAATACTATATTGAATAGAAGTGGTGAAAGTGGGCAACCTTGTCTTGTTCCTGATCTTAGTGGAAAAGCTTTTATTTTTTTGTCCATTGAGTATGATATTGGCTGTAGGTCTTTCATATATGGCCTTTATTATGTTGAGGAATGCTCCCTCTATTCCCATTTTTCTTAGTACCTTTATCATAAATGGGTGTTGAACCTTATCAAAAGCTTTTTCCGCATCTATTGATATGACCATGTGATTTTTCTGTTTGCTTTTGTTTATGTGGTGTATTACATTTATTAATTTGTGTATATTGAACCATCCTTGCATCCCTGGGATGAATCCCACTTGGTCGTGGTGTATGATCTTTTTGATGTATTGTTGGATGCTATTTGCCAATATCTTATTGAGAACTTTAGCGTCTAGGTTCATCAGTGATATTGGCCTGTAATTTTCTTTCTTTGTTGTGTCTCTATCTGGCTTTGGAATTAGGGTGATGCTGGCTGCATAAAAAGAGTTGGGGAGTTTTCCTTCCTTTTGGATTTTTTGGAACAGTCTGTGAAGAATAGGGGTTAGCTCTTCCTTAAAAGCTTTGTAGAATTCTCCTGTGAAACCATCTGGTCCGGGGCTTTTGTGTGATGGGAGTTTTTTGATTACTGCTTCAATTTCATTTGCTGTTATTGGTCTGTTCAGGCTTTCTACTTCTTCTTCATTGAGTTTTGGAAGATTATATTTTTCTAGAAATTTGTCCATTTCACCTAGGTTTTCAAATTTCTTGGCATACAGTTCTTCATAGTAATTTCTTACAATCCCTTCTATTTCTGTGGTATCAGTTGTAATCTCTCCTCTTTCATTTCTGATTGTGTTTATTTGTGTCCTCTCTCCTCTTTTCTTGATGAGCCTACTTAAAGGTTTGTCTATTTTGTTTATCTTTTCAAAAAACCAACTCCTGGATTCATTGATCCTTAGAATTGTGCTTTTAGTTTCTATGTCATTTAATTCTCCTCTGATCTTGGTTATTTCCTTCCTTCTACTTGCTCTGGGCTGTCTTTGTTGCTGTTCCTCGAGTTCTTGGAGGCGTCAGGTTAGGTTATTTGCTTGAAATTTTTCTATCTTCTTTAGGTAGGCCTGAATTGCTATGAACTTCCCTCTCAGGACTGCCTTCACTGTGTCCCATAGGGTTTGGGTTGTTGTGAGTTCATTTTCATTTGTTTCCAGAAGCTTTCTGATTTCTTCCCTAATTTCAGTCTTGACCCATTCGTTGTTTAATAGCCTACCATTCAGTCTCCATGATTTTGGGAGTTTTGGGTTTTTTCCTGTGGGGTTGGTTTCTAATTTCAGAGTCTTGTGATCAGAGAAAATGCTTGGTGTGATTTCTATTTTCGTGAATTTATTGAGACTCGTTTTGAGTCCTATCATGTGATCTATCTTTGAAAATGTTCCATGTGCATTTGAAAAGAAAGTGTATTTAGCTTCTTTGGGATGGAGAGCTCTATATATATCAATTAGGTCCATTTCATTTAGGGTGTCATTTAATGCTGCAATATTTTTGTTGATATTTTGTTTGGAAGATTTGTCCATTTTAGAGAGTGGGGTGTTAAAATCCCCTACTATAATTGTGTTGCTGTCAATATCTTTCTTGAGGTACTCCAGAATTTTCTTTATATATTTGGGTGCTCCTATGTTGGGTGCATATATATTTACAATGTTAATGTCTTCGTGCTGGATTCTTTCTTTGAGCAATATGAAGTGACCTTCTGGGTCTCTCTTTATGGCCCTTTTTTTGAAGTCCTTTTTTTGTCTGATATTAGAATTGCTACCCCGGCTTTTTTTTCTTGTCCATTTGCTTGGAAAATTTTTCCAGCCTTTCAGTTTTAGTCTGTGGTGGTCTTTTGTCCTGACGTGGGTCTTCTGTAGGCAGCATATGTGTGGGTCATGCTTTCTTATCCATTCAGCTATTCTATGTCTTTTAATTGGTGCATTTAATCTATTTATGTTTCAGGTTATTATTGAAAGGTACTTATTCATTGCCATTTATGTACCTGTGTTCCTCTCTATCTCTCTCTTTTCCTTCCTTTCCTAAAGCAGCCCTTTTAGTAATTCTTGTAGAGCTGGTTTGGTGGAGATGTACTCTTTTAGACTTCTTTTGTCTTTGAAGCTCTTTATTTGGCCTTCTATCTTGATTGAGAGCCTTGCTGGGTACAATAGCCTTGGTTGGAGGCCTCTGTTTCTCATTACTTAGAATATTTCCTGCCATTCTCTTCTTGCTTGGAATGTTTCCATTGAGAAGTCAGTAGCCAACCTTATTGGGACCCCCTTGTATGTCACTTCCTTTTTCTCCCTTGCTGCCTTTAGGATTTTCTCTTTGTCTTGGAGGTTTGCCATTTTAATGATGATGTGTCTTGCGGTAGGCCTCTTTGGGTTCCACCTGATTGGGACTCTCAGTGATTCCTGAATCCATGTGACTTTCTCTCTCCTCAACTTAGGAAAATTTTCCATTGTTACTCTTTCAAGTAGGTTTTCTATCCCTTGTTCTTCTTCCTCTCCTTCTGGTATTCCTATTATTTGGATATTATTACGTTTCATGTTGTCTTGCATTTCTCTTAAATTCTCCTCATTTTTTTCTGATTCTCTTTTCCATTATTTGGTCTGTCTAGGAGATTCTTTCTATCCTGTCTTCTGTCTCACTTATGCGATCTTCCGCCATATCGATTCTATTCTTCATACCTTCTACTGTGTTCTTCAGTTCAGAAATTGTATTCTTCATTTACTCTTGGCCTTTACTAATGGTTTCTATTTTCTTTTTCATGTTGGTGTAGTTTGCAGAGAGTTCACTGTAGCTCCCCTGTAGTTTCTGGTAGCTCGTTGTAAGCTCTTTGAATTTCCTGATAACCAGTGCTTTGAATTCAATATCTGATAGTTGGCTTGCCTCTATTTCATCTAACATTCTTTCTGAGACTTCCTCCTTTTCTTTCATTTGGGAATTGTTTCTTTGTCTTCCCGTTGTTTGTGTTACTCTTCTTGTTGGCTTCAGCTTCTTAAAGTGATCTGTTCTGGGCTCCTGGGTTTATGGTGTGAACTTCTGTTGTAAGATGACTGTGAGATTCAGTGGTGCAGTCTCCTGCAGGTATCTTGGTGTTCTCCACTTCCACCTACTCCTCTTGTTGGTTTCCATCTGGTCAAACCTTTTCTTCTCGTCTCACTAGCTGCAGCAATCTGAGGGGCTATTAGTGTGGCCTTTCTCTTGTCTCAGTGAACTTAGCTGGTCTCGCCAGTGCCCTCCCAAGATCCAGAATGGTGCCGCTCTCCCGTGCCCCGCTGAGATCAGGTTTTTCCCCAGGCTTCCCAGCTCTGGCCTAGCGTGAGGGCACGCACTCCCAGCCAGGCTTTCCTGGTCTTGCAGGCTTGGGCTTTGACCTTTCCCAGTGCTGTGGCTGCACACACTGGGCAACTCACAAGTCTTCCAAGCCAGCCGCTACAGCCTGACTCCAAGTGCTTCTCAGTCTGAGCCCAGCTGGATAGGGATGGAGCTGGCGACTGGCACTCTTCCAGGGGCCCTGCCAGCAGCCCGCAGCTCCCTGAGACTGCGGGATTGTAGGCCCAAGTCCCGAGCTCTCAGTTCCCCACTGGCGCTCTGTCAGGGGTCCTGCCAGTAGCCCGCAGCTCCCTGAGGCTGTGTGAGCAATGGCTGGAGTCCCCTGCTATCCGGTGTGCACCACCGGGAATGCGCGCCACCGGGAATGCACGGGACTCCCAGACCTCCAAGTTGGTAACCACACCGGACTCCCGGTGCTTCTCAGTCTGCGCCCAGCTGGGTAGAGATGGATCTGGCAATTGGCGCTCCCCAGGGGCCCTATCAGTAGCGTGCAGCTCCCCCGAGACTGTGGGAGCCTAGGCCCAAGTCCCGAGCTCTCGGTTCCCCACTGGCACTCCGTCGGGGGCCCTGCCAGCAGCCCGCAGCTCCCCCAAGGGTGTGTGAGCGCTGGCTGGAGTCCCCAGCTGGAGTGCCCCCCCCCCCCCCCGCTATCGGGAATGCGCACCACCGGGAATGTGCGCCACCAGGAATGCACGCCACCGGGAATGCAGGGGCCCCTCAGTTCCCCAAACTAGCAACCACAGCCTGACTCCATGGGTTATCAGAGCTCTCCGGGTTGCTTCCCAATGCCCACTCCTCTCTCTGCTACTATAGGCAGACCGATCTCTCCTGGTGTTTTCCAATCTCTACCCTGCTGGTTAGAGAGGGTGTCAGTGACTAGTTCTCTCATAGGGTTGTCATTGTTGCCCTCCCTCGGCTCTCAGAGATCAAGGCGGCCCTGCCAGGGCCCTGGCGCTGCCCAGCAGAGGGCCTGCAGCCTCTGTGCTCTGTTCCCTCTTACCTTTTTGAGCTGAGGTCCATCTCCTCTCCTCAACCTCTGGTCATTCAGTGTCCACTATACTTTCTGGGGTCCTGCCGTTCCATATGCTGGGTCCCTGTTGGGTGTTCGCTGTGCTCCTCTGCAGAGCAGCCTGGTTTTTCTCCAGCGCATGAAGGGAAACGAAATTCTTTGTCCTACTCCGCCGCCATCTTCCTCTCCACACCTGTTTGTATCATTCTTAATTTCCTCCTTCAGTGTTGTGTACTTTTCTGAGTAAAGGGTTTTACTTCCTTTGTTAGGTTTATTCCTAGCTACATTATTTTTATTGTTGCTATATCAAATGGGATATTTTCCTGATTTCTGTTTCTGATGTTTCATTGTTGATATACAAAAATGTCTTTGATTTCTGGTTATTGTTTTTGTATCCTACTATTTTACAAACTCATTTATTAGGTCAAGAAGCTTTTTGGTGAAGTCTACAGGATTTTCTATGCATACTATCATATCATATGCAAACAATGACAGTTTTGTTTCCTCTTTTCTAATTTGGATGCTTTTATTTTTTTTCTTATCTGATTGCTGTGGCTAGGACTTCCAATACTATGTTGAATAGAAGTGGCAAAACTGGACATTGTCTTATTCCTGATCCTAGTGAGAATGTTTTTAGTTTTTGCCCATTGAGTATGATGTTGGCTGTAGGTCTCTCATATATGACCTTTACTATGTTGAGGAATGCTCCCTTTATTCCCACTTTGCTGAGTGTGTTTTTTTTATCATAAATGGGTGCTTTGCCTCATCAAATGCCTTTTCTCCATCTATTGATATAATCATGTGATTTTTGTCTTTGCTTTTGTTTATGTGATGTATTATGTTTACTGATTTGTGAATATTGTACCATGTTGCATCTGTGGCATGAATCCCACTTGGCCATTGTGTATGATCTCTTTAATGTACTGCTAAATGCAATTTTTCAATATTTTGTTGAGGATTTTAGCATCTATGTTCATCAGTATTGATGGCCTGAAGTTTTATTTTATTTCTTTCTTGTGTTCTTACCTGTTTTTTTAATTAGGATGGTGCTGGCATAATAAAAAGAGTTTGGGAATCTTCTGTCTTCTTCCTTTTTTTGGAAAGGTCTATGAAGGTTAGGGGTTAGCTCTTTTTAAAATGGTTTGTGGAAATTTCCTGTGAAACTGTCCCATCCAGGGTATTTGTGATTCAGGAGTTTTTTTTATTACTGTTTCAATTTCATCAGGTGTTATTCGTCTTTTCAGGCTTTCTGCTTCTTCACTGAGTTTTTGGAGATTATATCTTTCTAGAAATTTGTCCATTTCACCTAGGTTTTTAAAATTTTTTGGCATATACTTCATGGTAATTTCTTACAATCCTTTGTATTTCTGTGGTATCAGTTGTAATCTCTCCTCTTTCATTTCTGATTGTGTTTTTTGGGTCCCCTCTCTCTTTTTCTTGATGAGCTTGCTTAAAGCCTTGTCAATTTTGTCTATCTTTTCAAAGAACCAGGTCCTGGATTTATTGATTCTTGGAATTGTGCTTTCAGTCTCTATGTCATTTAATTCTGCTCAGATCTTGGTTATTTCCTTCCTTCTATGTGCTGGAGGCTGTCATTGTTGTTGTTCTTTGAATTCTAGTGGATGTAGGATAAATTGTTTATTTGAAATGTTTCTATCTTTTTCAGGTAGGCCTGTATTGCTATAAACTTTCTTCCCAGAATGGCCTTTGCTGTGTCCCATAAGTTTTGGGTTGTTGTGAGTTCATTTTCATTTGTTTCCAGAAACTTTTTGATTTCCCCCTTGATCTCATTCTTGTCCCTTTCATGATTTAGTGGCATGCTATTAAATCTCCATGAGTTTGAGTGTTTTTGAGCTTTTTCCTTGAGGTTGGTTTATGGTTTCAGTCCTTTTGGCTAAGAGAAAATGCTTGATATGATTTCTTTTTTTGGTAGTGTTTTTTAAATAATTATGCTATTATAGTTTTTCCAACTTCCCCCGCTTTCTTCCCCCCGTGGCCCCCAAACCTCCAGCACCCTCACCCCCCTTAGTTCATATCCATGGGTTGTACATATAAGTTCTTTGAGAACTCTATTTTCTATACCATTTTTCTCTCCCCATATATTTTATGCCTACTATTTGTGCTTCTTCTTCCCTGTGTTGTTTCCACCCTATTCCTTCCCTCCCCTCCCCCCTTCCGCTGCCCACTCTTCCTATGAACTCTTCCTATGATGTCCATTTCTCTGATTCTGTTTCTGTTATGTTGTTTGCTTAGTCTTTTTTCCATTGTTTTTCTATTCTTTTAGGCTTATTTGTTGATAGTTGTGAGTTTGTCATCATTTTACTCTTCATATGTTTGATTTTTTTCTTAGACAAGTCCCTTTAACTTTCAGCCAAGATGGAGGCATAGGTAGACACACTGTGCCTCCTCACACAACCAAAATAAGAACAACAAAAATTTAGAAACAAAAAAAAAACTAGTACTGACAGAAAATTGGATGTCTGACAACCAAGAAGTTAAAGTAGACATATTCATTCAGAATGGTAGGAGGGGTGGAGTCAGGTGGCAGGGCAGAAAGAGGTCGCAGCAAAAAAAAGTGGTGGTTGGCAAACCCCAGGTGTGCAGGGCAGCAGCAGATGGACCTAGCAAGGTGGCAGATTGTAGAGGGGCATGGCATGCAGGGTGGCTTGCAGAACTGGGTGGTCCCACATTCTCATGCAGATAAACCAGCGAAACTGGGGATTGAGCTACATCACACAACCCAGGGTCCCAACTTGAGAAAATAAAGCCTGAAAACACTGATTGAAAACACCAGCGGGGGGTTAGGTGTTCAGAGAGACTGCCAGCCTCACAGGAGAGTTCATTAAAGAGACCCATGGGGGTCTAGAATGTTCACAAGCTCACTCATCCAGGAATCAGCACCAGGGGGCCCAATTTGTTTGGGGGAAGCCACAGAAGTGCCTGAAATCCAGCAAAGAGCAGAGCAAGATCCATTGTTTCTTCTTGGACCCCTCCCCCACATATGGTATCACAACACAGCAACTGGGTTGCCCCACCCAGGCAAACACCAAAGTCTTACCCCTCAGAATGTAACAGGCGCGTAAAGACAAAAAAAATGGCCCAAATAAAAGAACAGATCAAAGCTCCAGAACAAATACAACTAAGTGACAAAGAGATGACCAACATATCAGATGCACAGTTCAAAGCACTGGTAATCAGGATGGTCACAGACTTGGTTGAATTTGGTCACAAATTAGACAAAAAAAAAATGAAAGCTATGCTAAGTGAAATAAAGGAAAATGTTCTGACCAATAGTGATGGGAAGGGAAATGGGACTCAAATCAATGGAATGGACCAGAAAGAAGAAAGAAAGAAGCAAACAGAAGAGAATCAAGAAACAAGAATTCAAAAAAAAATGAGGAGAGGCTTAGGAACCTCCAGGACATCATTAAATGTTCCAACACTCAAATTACAGGGGTATCAGAAGGGGGAAAGGAAGAGCAACAAGTGGACAACTTATTTCAACAAATAATAAAGGAGGACTTCCCCAATCTGGTAAACAAAATAGACTTCCAGAAAGTCCAGGAAGCTCAGAGAGTCCCAAAGAAGGGGGGACATACTAAGGCACATCATAATTACATTAGCCAAGATTAAAATGAAGAAGAGAAAATGGTACAACTGTAATAGCATGATCAATAAATTGTATTAAAAAAGAAAAAATAAGTTCCTTTAATGTTTCATGTAATAATGGCTTGATGATGATGGACTCCTTTAACTTCGCATTATCTGGGAAGAACTTTTTCTGCCCTTTCGTTCTAAATGAAAGCTTTGCTAGATAGAGCAATCTTGGATGTAGGTCCTTACCTTTCATGACTTCAAGTACTTCTTCTAGTCCCCTCTTGTCTTCATGGTTTCTTTTGAGAAATCAGCTGATAGCCTCATGGGCACTCCTTTGTATATAACTGTCTCCTTTCCCTTTGCTTCTTTTAGAATTTTCCCTTTGTATTTCACATTGGGTAATTTAATGATGATGTGCCTTGGTATGTTCCTATTTGGGTCCAACTTCTTTGGGACTCTTTGAGCTCCCTGGACTTCCTGAAAGTCTATTTCCTTCACCAGATTGGAGAGATTTTCCTTCATAATTTGTTCAAATAAGTTTTCAATTTCTTGCTGCTGTTCTTCTCATTTTGGCCCCACTATAATTCAAATATTGGGACATTTTGAGTTGTCCTGAACTTCTATAATTCAGAGACTCCTAATTCTCTCTTTATTTTCTGAATTCTTGTTTCTTCTCTTTCTTCTGGATGGATGTTTCTTTCTTTTTTTTTTCAAGTCATTGCTTTGAGTCCTGGTTTCCTTCCTGTCACTATTGGTTCCCTGAATATTTCAATTTATTTCACTTTGGGTGTCCTTCATTTGTTTTGTTTTGTTTTTTTTCATTTTTCAACCAAGCTCAATCAGATCTGTGAGCTCTTTGATTGTCAGAGCTTTAAATTCTCCATCAGATAGGTTGGCAATGTCCTTATCCCTTAGTTCTGAAGTTATGCTCTGTTCTTTTGGGGGGGGGGGCCTATTTCTTTGTCTTGGTGCAGCTGATAGGTTGTAAGGGGTTGGGGTCTTAGGTATTCACCAGGACAGGGCAACCCTTCTTGCTGCACTGGGGTGCTGCCTCTTGGGGAGGGTTCAGAGAGGGAACAGTACAGGTTGCGTACTCATCTATAGCACACTTTGCAACTCTGGAGTGAGGGTGGTAGTATCTCCCACCATGGCAATCCCAGCCATAGCCCACAGTCAGCTCTGAGTCCTGGTTTTCTCTTAAGTCAGCCCCTCCTGGACAGCAGATTTTGCTAGGCACCCAGCTCCACCCCCACGGTCTCCTGAGTTGCTGTGGTTTTTCTGAGTTGGCCCTCAAAATCAGCTACCTTATTGATCTTGTTTTGCTTGATTTTTTCTTGAATTCCTTGGTTGCGAGAGTTCCATGCAGTTTGATTTCCTGGCACTTTTGGTTTTTTATTGATTTTATATTGGTTGTTATCCTCCTTTTTGTTGTCATAGGGAGTAAAGGGTTTTTATATACACCTCCATATCTGCCAGAACTCTGATATGATTTCAAATCTCTTGAATTTGTTGAGGCTTATTTTGTGTCCTATCATGTGGTATATCTTTGAATATGTTCCATATGCATTTTAAAAGAATGTGTATTTTGCTTCTTAGGGATGAGAATTTCTATATATGTCAGTTACATTCAATTGATCCAAGACATTGTTCAGTGCTGCAATACCTTTGTTGATGTGGTATTTGCAAGATCTATCCACTTTTTGACAGTGGGGAGTTAAAATCTTCCACTATAATTGTGTCACTTTCAACATTTTTTAAAGTCCTCCAAAAATTTTTTTTTTACATATTTGGGTGCTCCTATGTTGGGTGCATACATTTTTATAGTTTTATGTCTTCTTGGTGGATTCTTCCCTTGAGTATTATAAAGTGACCTCCTGGGTCTCTTTTTATGGCCCTCTTTTTCAAGTCTATTTTGTCTGATATGAGTATTGCTACCCCGGCATTTTTTTCCTGGCCATTTGCTTGGGAAATTTGTTTCCAGCCCCTCACTTTTAGTCTGTGTAGGTCTTTTGTCCTGAGATGGGTCTCTTATAGACAACAAATGTGTGGGTCATGCTTTCTTATCCATTCAGCTATTCTATGTCTTCTGATTGGAGCATTGAATCCATTTACATTTAAGGTTATTATTGATAGGTACTTATTCATTGCCATTTTTTGTACCTGTGTTCCTCTCTATCTCTCTCTTATCCTTCCTTTCCTTAAAGCAGACCTTTTAGTATTTCTTGCAGAGCTGGTTTGGTGGAGATGTACTCTTTTAGACTTCTTTTGTCTTTGAAGCTCTTTATTTGGCCTTCTATCTTGATTGAGAGCCTTGTGGGGTAAAGTAACCTTGGTTGAAGGCATCTGGTTCTCATTACCTGGAATACTTCTTGCCATTCTCTTCTTGCTTGGAGTGTTTCCATTGAGAAGTCAGAAGCTAACCTTACTGGGGCTCCATTCTATGTTACTTCCTTTTTCTCCCTTACTGCCTTTAAGATTCTCTCTTTGTCTTGGAATTTTGCCATTTTAATGATGATGTGTCTTGAAGTGAGCCTCTTTGAATTCCTCTTAATTGGAACTCCCCATGTTTCCTCAGTTTGTGTGACTATTTCTCCCATCAAATTAGGGAATTTTTCCATCATTACTTTTTCAAATAGATTTTCTATCCCTTGCTCTTCTTCTTTTCCTTCTGATATCTCTATTATTCAGATATTATTACATTTAATATTGTCTTGCATTTCTCTTAATCCCTCTTCATTTTTTCTGAGCCTCTTTTCTTTTTCTTGCTCTTTCTGTGACTTTTTGTTTACTTTGTCCTCCAACTCGCTGATCCAATCTTCTGCTTCATCGATCCTGATTTTCATTCCTTTCACTGTGTTCTTCAGCTCCGAAATTATATTCTTCATTTTCTCTTGGCCCTTCCTGATAGTTTCTATTTCCTTTTTCATGTTGTTATAGTTTGCGGTGAGTTCGTTGTATCTCCCCTGTAGTTTCTGGTAGCTCATTGTGAACTCTTTGAACTTCCTGATAACCAGTGCTTTGAATTCAGTATCTGATAGCTGACTTGCCTCTATTTCATCTAGCATTCTTTCTGAGGCTTCTTTCTTTTCTTTCATCGGGGGGTTGTTTCTTTGTCTTTCCATTGTTAGTGGGACTCTTCTTGTTAGCTTCAGCTTCTTAAACTGATTTGTTCTGGCTTCCTGGATTTATGGTATGAACTTCTGTGATATAACACCTGTGAGATTCAGTGGTGTAGTCTCCTTGATGTCCCCAGCTCACTTGTCTTGGGCTTTCCTTTACATTGACTCTGAGTCTGTATTCGAGTTTTTGTTGTTTCTGGGTCTTTCTGTTGTGGGTCCTTTTCACCAGCTGGTGAAATGGTGGTCCCTCTGTTCACTGCCCATTTTAATTTGCTATGCTTGTGAGGGCGGGTTGCATTGAAACTAGTTCTTCTGTGTGTACAGGGTTTTGAGGATTCTCTTTTGCTCCTGTTCAGTTGTTTTTAACGGGTAATTTCTCCGCTGTTTAGTTGTATTTCCATATAGGTCTTGGGTTGAGGTTTGTGTGGTTTCTACTCCCTCCTTCACTTTCCTCTGCTGTTATCTGTTGGCGGTTCCTTTGTTGTTTGATTTCCTCTTCCTTTGGGTATCCTGGTGTTCACCACTTCCACCTACTCTTTTTTTGTGTGTGTGATCAGTTGGAGGGGAAGGCAAACTGGTTTATGACAGCAGGAGAGTATTCTGTGATATTTACAGTAGCAGCCAGTAGAGAAGATACAGGTGATGCCCTGACTATGTACAGTGATAACCATAATCTTCAACACAACTAGCCACTTTTTAGAAAGGAGGGAAGGAAGATAAGGCTCTTGTTGTGGAGGGAAGGTTTGTGATTTGAATCTAGAAAGGAGTGAGGTTGTGGGAGCTCAGATTCTGAGGTAAGGTGAGAATAAAGGATGGTAAATAGGTGTAGTGTGAGAGAGAATAGAGTTAACCACTACCGTATTATAGTTCAGGCAACAATAAAGTGAGCTAAGATCGGGGGGGGGGGGTGTTGAGTAGTATTTACAATAGTATGTCACAACTATTATTTACAATAATATTAGAGCAACAATTGACAGAATCTATGATATACCAAGATTGGGAAGTATTGGAACTTCAATCGTGTGCTAACTGGGCAAGGGGAAGTAAAGGACAGTAAATTAGCAATATACTATGATTGAGGGGACAGGGGAAACCTTTCAAGTCCCACAATAAAGCCAGCCAAGGTAAAGAAGACTATACAGAAAGAGGAGAAATACAGAGATACAATTAAAATAAAAGATGTAAGAATAATGACCAGATAATGAAAAATTACAAATATGCAGTAACTTGTTCTTTTTCTGTTATAGCAAAGTGAATTTTTTCTCTCTGTCTGTACTGTTGGGATGCCCCTCTTTGAGTCCAACTCTGGTCTTTTCACTGTTCCAAGTCTTTTGTCTCACTTGGGGGAGGGCACAAAAAGAAAGAAAAAAAGACAGCAGATGGGAGGAAAAAGTGGTAGGTTTGGAAAGAAAGGAAGAAGGAATAAAACAAGAAAGGAGAAGTTAGAGGGTAATAGTATTGAAAGATAAAACAACAATAAAGATAAAAATAAACAATTTTTTAAAAAGCAAAAACAAAACAAAACAAAAAAACTCTCTTTTTGGTTTTCAGCTGGTCAAACCTTTTCTTCTGGTCACACTAGCTGCAGCAGTCTGAGAGGCGATTAGTGTGGCCTCCCTCCATTCTTGGTGAACTCAGCTGGTCTCATCAGTGCTCTCCCAATATCCAGACTGTCACTTCTCCCCAGCTCCCCACTGAGAGCAGGTTTTCCCCAGAATTTACAGTCCTGGCATAGGGTGTGGGCGTGAGCACTCCCAGCCAGGCTTCCCTGGTCTGGAAGGCTTGTGCGTGAACCTTTCCCCGAGCTATGTTGGAATGCAGGGACGACTCTGAAATCTCCTTTAGCACAACAGACTGACTCCACCAGTGACCAGAGCTCTCTGGTGTGCTTTCTAATGCCCACTCCTCTCTCTGACACTCCAAGCAAACCACTCTCTTCTGGCGTTTTTCAATCTGCACCCGGCTGGGTAGGGAGGGAGCTGATGACTGGCTCTCTCCCAAGGACCTTGCTGCCAGCCCTTGGCTCCACGAGTCTGCAGCAGAACCAGCAGGCCAGGCCCAGGCCCAGCCCCAGGCCCAGGCCCAGGCCCAGTGCAGTGGGGAATGCACAGGCATCTCTCAATTCTCCCAAGCCGGTCATCACAGACTGACTCCATGGGCGATCAGAGCTCTCTGGTTCACTTCCTAATGCCCACCCCTTTTTTGACTCTCCAAGCAAACAGATCTCTCCTGGTGTTATTCAATCTGTGCCCGGCTTGGTAGGGAGGGAGCTGATGACTGGCTGTCTCCCAAGGTCCTTGCTGCCAGCTCTCAGCTCCCAGAGACCAAGTCGTACAGCCTGCAGCCTCTGCACTGTTCCCTCTGACCTTGTTGACCTGCAGTCATCTCCTCTCCTCACAGTCTGGTCATTCGGTGTCCACTACAATTTCTGGAGTCCTACTTTCCTATATGCTGGGCCCCTGTTGGCTATCCACTGCACTCCTCCTCAGATCAGCCCAGTTTTTCTCTTGCACGTGGGGAGAAGGAAAATCCTTTGTCCCACTCCACCACCATCTTCCCTCCTCTCCTCTCTATCTTTATACTTAATGTGGACTTCTCATAGACAGCATTGATCTGAACAAGACCTAGTTATTTAATTTACATACAAGAAAGATAATTCAAACTCTGGCCAAACCAATCAAACCAAACCAAACCAAATTAAAAGGAAAGTAACAAGAGAATGTAACTATGCAACTTGGAAAAACTATTTTAGAAAGAGTTATCCCCTACAAATAGGTAGAAAGGGGGTAGAACTTAAAGATTTACATATTCACAATGACAAAATTATTTTTCCTGCAAAAATATTATTCATGAGGGTAACTTTCAATGTGTGTGAGTTGGCAGTTATAAATCCTAAATATCACTGGTAAAGTTAAATTTTTTGGCTTTTGCTCAAAAGTTATATTCTTCCTTTATCCTCACTACTCTTTATCATAGAACACAATCTTTTACATATTATTGTTCCATTTTATCACACATTATTATGATTTTTGAAGTCACAAAAGTATTTACATAAAACAGTCATATTGCTTTTTCCTTACCTCATTTCATTATCTCAAGATTTTTGTGATCTTTCTAAACCACAATTTATAAAATTTCAGTAACTCCTTACCAAGAATTTATCTGCTTCATTTTATCTTTGTAGTACTTATCACTAGCATACTCTATGTTTTTACATGTATATCTCATTTATTCTCTGTCTGCCCAAAATTAAGACACAAACTCCATGAAAGCAAGAATTTTTGTTGGTTTTGTTCACTGGTGTACCTCCAATGCCTAGAACAATGCCTGGTATGTAGTAGGTACTTAATAAATATTTGTTAATAATAAACAGATAAGTTTCTTATGATGAAAAGTTAAGTTATGGTATAATAAATCTGTTCTTTATCCTAGTTCCTGGCACAGAGCTTCAAAAACCCTTTTAATTTTCTGAGTAATAGGAGTGTCTTTGTAATGCTAGTAAAGTGATTCTTGGTGAGCCCCTAAGTTTCAGAATGGGGAGTGGTCAACAGAAAGATCAAGCATAAGATTAGTGGGTTGAAACTTTCAGCTGTCCAACCTCCAGGTAGGCAAAAGGAACTGGAGATGGAGTTTAGTCACTTGGCCAGTGATTTAATTAGCTGTGCTTAAGTAATGAAACACTGATTTAAAAGAAAACTATTCATTCCATGGCCTAATGAGTCTTCCTGGATGGTAAACACACTAATATGCTGAAAGGGTGACACACATGGATTCCAAGTAGCACAGAACCTCTGTGTTCCCCATTTCTGGCCTTTTCTTGCCTTATATGTCTCTTCAATTGGCTGTTCCTGATCTGTCTTTAATGATAGAAGCATGAGCTTTTAATTGAGTTAGTGAGTTATTCTAACAAATTTTAAAGTGAGAGGTCATGTGACCTTGAATTTGTAGACAATGAACTGAAAGTGCAGCTGGCAGGTGAAGTGAGTCAATCTGATGGAGGACTTTGCCCTTAAACCTGTGGGGCTGACAGTAACTCAGAATAGTTTGTGTCAGGGTTATATTGTAGTACACCTACTTCGGGTAGAAATAGGCATAAGTTAAAAAGTGAAATTTCAAGTTAAAAACTAGTATATTGATTTAAAGAAAGACATTAAATAGTAATGGCAGATAAATGTAAAGGGTCAAATAAACACTAATGGAGGAGCCTGACAAGTAACTCAACTTGTGGAAAGACCCCTATATGACTAGTGATCAGTGCAATAAAAAGAGGTTTCTAAGTTATTGACTGTGGCCTATTGGCAGTATAGGCAATTAAGTTGTGGGAGGGGTAATTTTTGCAACATCAGAATGAGAAAGGAAATTATTTCTACAGGCAGAGAAAATACATGCGTCATGAATGCATACCACATTCAACTCTATGCTGATACGTTATAAAGCTTGAAAAACTGAGATTTTATTAAAAGATATAAATGATTGAAACTGACTCGAGGAAAGAAAGAAAGATAGATACACCAAGAACAGGAGAGAATATGATAAATTCATATAAAAGAAAAAATTACCTCCAATGACAGCTCTGAAGATTCGATGGGTAGGGTTTTTCCCAAACTTGGAGAGAATAGGTAAATTCTCAGCTTGTATAAACATCTAGTGAGATCTCTTACTGAGATTAGCCACAGAGGAATTATTTCTTTCCTTGTTTAGTGTGACTTTACTGTCTTTTGTTGTCTAGGTTTATTGATTTCCTTTTTCACCCAGGCAAGGTTGTTGGATTGGCTACATCTCCCTAGCTAGGCCTCCTTCACCAAAGAGGAGATTGGCAGTGCCCCATACCAGCTTAGAGAGTAAACATTTTTGAAATAGAATCCTTATAACCGGATTTCTTTTAAAAATGTATAAATAAACCAGGAATGAGCTATCAGTATTAGAAGAAAAGGGGAAATTTCCTGGTTCTAGGGTTCTGCTATACAACATGAGCCTGTAGTTAACAATACTGTGTTGTGGACTTAGAATTTTGTTAAGAGGGTAGATCTCTTGTTAAGTGTTCTTACCACAATAATAGAAATAAAGTTTATAAAAGCAAAAAGATACTTAAACCTTTACTGCATTCATATACCCAAGGAAACACTTTATTTTGGGAAAATGTTTTCACTTCCAGAAAACAAAAATTTCTAAAAATAAAAATAAACCTGATTTTTAAAATAATTAAAGAAATGTAGAGAGAGAGATAGACAGACAGCAAGAAAGACAGAGAGAGGGAGAAAATGTCAGAGTTCCTTGAGACAATATATTTCCTTTTAAGGAGTTTCCCTTCTCATGTGAGGTGATGGAATTAATAGACAGGAACCATGTTCTCTATCAGGGTCAGCCACATTGACACAGGTTTCTGTGGTGAAGAACAAGAGGTCTGCAGAGACTGAAGGTCCTTTACTCAATGAATGTATTTCTTTGTTTAATAGCCTTTATCTTGTTTTGCTTGCTTTTCCTTTTGGTTTATATAAAAAGTGATGGGAAATTTTGTTTACTGGTACCCCAACTAAATTAAAAATGTATTTTAACTGTATGTTAACATGAGACCTAATTTTATGACTCAAGAAAAAACATAAAGGGACAGAATACACCAATACTATTAAAGTATTTTATGCTTCAAGAGAAAACACAAAAAGGGATAGAACGTACCAATACTGTTAGGGTGGTTGGTGATGTAAGTGGTGAAAGAATTCACAAAGAGAAAAAGCACATAGAGTCGGTTTTTATTTGTACTTCCCAAAGAGAGGGAGAGGGCTAGGTGCAGAGAAATGCACCAGCCCTGAGGGGTTAGGCTTTTATCGGGCAATGGTCTGGATGTAGAACAGGATGTTTCAGTAGGGCAGCAACTTGTTTTGATATTATCTTTGAGTATAGGGTCCTGTTTTGTAAGTTCCTGGAGCCTCTGCTCCTTCAGGGTGCTTCCAGTAATATTCTAGTCCTAAGTATAAAGGATCATAAAACAATTAGGGTAAATCATGCTTTACTGAGTCCAGGTAGCTCTGGGAAAGAGGACCTGAAAAAGAGGCTTAGCCTAGCCCTATTGAATACCATTCCCCTTGCCCTCAGCCTTATTTTCCTCAGCCCCTGTTGTAATGGGTGAAGTCTTAGCTATTCTAGAAAGAAACCTCACCTCTCGCATACCTCCTCCCCACCCCATTAAGTTACATGCACTCAGATCTTTGAGGAATACCACCTTTCTGAGAGTGGGCTGGGTTCAGTCCAGAAAGTATCTGGCATGATATTAAAATAAGAGGTAAAAACAGGACTTTCCCTGAAAGTTTGGCTGAGGGTCTGAGCCACAGTGCCATGAAAACATCCTTAGGCAAGTATTGGGTTATCTGTGGAGAAGACACATTATCCCTTCCTGACATTTTCCTTTCTCTACATTTTATCTGGAATGGTGACATAACTGGCTGTAAAACATTTTCCAGCATTCCTTGCAATGGCAATCATGCAACACAATAAAGCATAGAAGAGAGAAATAAGTCTGATTCCACTGGCCTTTCCCTTCCTGCTTGAAATGCAGATTAAAAAGCTAGGGTGCTGGCAACCATCCTGAGGACATGAGGATGTGAGTCAGAACTTAAGAGAGGCACAGTGGGAAACTTGTGGAGACATGAGGCCAACTCATTCTTTTATTCGCATAAAAGAATGCCTATCCTGAGGCTTCTTTTAGGTGAGAGCAAAATAACTATAATTTATTCAGGCCACTGTTTGGAGGAATTCTATGAAATACAGCTAAGCAAAATTCCTAAGAAATACAATATACACACTGACTTGCAAAGGCTGAGAGGGGAAAGCTTGGAACTGACCATGGGATGAGAAACTGGAAAGTACAGGCAACAGGGACTGCCACTGTCTCCTCTTTCAACAAGTGAAGGGCTTCAAATCTGAAAATTTGGCCAGTCTCCCTCCCTTAACTCGGGTGGTCATGCCTGAGTCATCTCCAGGATAAAAGAGGGGAGGGGTGGCTGCCCCAGAGGCAGACTGAGATATGTGTGACTCCTCAGGTAGGCAGATCTGACCATTCTCCCACCATGACCATGTAACCTATAGACCAGATGATGACCCCATAGGGAGAAGCTAGACTACAGCATCTGAAGAGTGATTCTACCCAAAAGGACTACCTGAAGAGGAAGGTAGACAGACAGTTTGAGCAGGGCAGATGGCCAGGAGTGAGGAGATGCAGAGAGAGGATGAAGAGACACTCACAGAAGAAATTGCTCATTCAGAAAGTTGTGGATGAAAGCCCTTGGGAACAATGTCTAAGGAAACTGCCAATTCTCCCCTGAAAGAAGAGCAAGCATAAGGGCATGAAACACACAG
This sequence comes from Sturnira hondurensis, assembly GCF_014824575.4. Lineage (NCBI taxonomy): Eukaryota > Metazoa > Chordata > Mammalia > Chiroptera > Phyllostomidae > Sturnira > Sturnira hondurensis. Next base: position 1,851,962 of record NW_028094602.1, read on the forward strand.
GAAGACCTGGCACCCTCAGCTCTGCGGCCTTCCTCAACTACAGAGAACTCTGGAGTCATGGGGTCTTGTATGCAGACAAGAGGAGAAAGAAAAAAAGAATAACCATCATTTCTTCCCTCACTGAAGGACAAACTGAGCTGAAGGAGCACAAGTTTTAAATTAGATAATAGTCTGGAGTTTGAGAAGACCACACTTTCTATTCTTTAAAATACGTGTGTGTGTGTGTGTGTGTGTGTGTGTTGATTATGTTATTACAGTTGTCCCATTTTTTCTTCCCTTTATTCCCCTCTGCCCTTCACTCCCCTCCCATCAGCATTCCCCCATCTTAGTTTATGTCCATGGGTTGTACATATAAGTTCATTGGCTTCTCCAGTTCCCATACTATTCTTAACCACCCCCTGTCTATTTTGTACCCACCATTTATGCTTCTTATTCCTTGTACCTTTCCCCCCATTCTCCCTTCTACCCCTCTACACTGATAACCCTCCATGTCATCTCCATTTCTGTGATTCTGTTCCTGTTCTAGTTGTTTGCTTAGTTTGTTTATGTTTGTTTTTAGGTTCAGTTGTTGATAGTTGTGTTTGTTGTCATTTTACTCTTCATAGTTTTGATATTCTCCTTTTTCTTACATAAGTCCCTTTAACATTTCATATAAGAGCTTGGTGATGATGAATTCCTTTAACTTGACATTATCTAGGAAGCTCCTTATCTACACTCCCATTTTAAATGATAGCTTTGCTGGATAGAGTAATCTTGAATGTTTGTCCTTGCGTTTCATGACTTTGAGTACTTCTCTCCAGGCCTTTTTGCCTGTGAGGTTTCTTTTGATAAATCAGCTGATAGTTTTATAGGCACTCCTTTATGGGTAACTGTCTCTTTTCCTCTTGCTGCTTTTAAGATTCTTTTCTTATCTTTAATCTTGGGTACTTAATGATGATGTGCCTTGGTGTATTCCTCTTTGGGTCCAAAATCTTTGGGACTCTCTGAGATTCCTAGACTTCCTGAAAGTCTATTTCCTTCACCAGATTGGGGAAGTTTTCCTTCATTACTTATTTAAATAAGTTTTTAATTTCTGTCTGTTGTTCTTCTTGTGGCACCCTTATAATTTGGACATTGGAACATTTCAACATTCCCAGAGGTTCCTAAGTCTATCATTTTTCTGATTCTTGTTTCTTCTTTTTCTTCTGGATGGATGTTTCTTTTCTTTTCTTTTCTTTCTTTTTTTTTTTGCCAAATTGTTATTTTTTTATTTAATTCTTTTTTAAAGACTTTTTAAAAAATATTTTATTCATCTTTAGAGGGGAAGGGAAGGAGAGAGGAAGAGAAACATCAACGTATGGTTGCTTCTTGTGCATCCCCTGCTAGGAACTGGCCCCTTGCCAGGAACTGGCCTGCAACCTAGGCATATGCCCTGACTGGGAATCGAACCATGATCATCTGGTTCGCAGACCCGTGCTCAATCCACTGAGCTATCCCAGCCAGGGCCCTATTTAATTCTTATTCAAGTACAGTTTTCTGTTTTATATTCCCTTTCTTTTCTTTCTTTTTTTCCCAAGGCATTGCTTTGAGTCCTGGCTTCCTTCCTGTCACTATTGGTTCCCTGAATATTTCAATTTATTTCACTTTGTGTGTCCTTCATTTGTTTTTGTTTTTGTTTTTTCATTTTTCAACCAAGCTCAATCAGATCTGTGAGCTCTTTGATTGTCAGAGCTTTAAATTCTCCATCAGATAGGTTGGCAATGTCCTTATCACTTAGTTCTGAAGTTATGCTCTGTTCTTTTGGGGGGGGGGCTATTTCTTTGTCTTGGTGCAGCTGATAGGTTGTAAGGGGTTGGGGTCTTAGGTATTCACCAGGACAGGGCAACCCTTCTTGCTGCACTTGTAAGGTTACGACAAAATGGAAACTGCAACAAGGTGTAAAGCAGGATGTTATTGCTTAAGGCTGGACTCCCCGCCCCCAGAATGTTCCAGGAAGATAGGTAAGTGGTTAGCCAAGTAAATAGCCAAATGAGGTAAATATGTGGAGCAAGGCAGACCGCCAGAATCTGCCTGCCAACGAGTAACCCCGCCAATCAAAAGAAAAAGCTGTGTTCAATTGCACCAATTGCTAACAGCCACATCTGCTTCTGGATACTGCTTGCTTGCTGCGCTCTATAAAACCCCTGTAGTCTGTAAGCCAGGCGCGACTTCCATATTGCAGCTCTGAGGAGCTACGTGACTCCGGTCACAGTTGGGGAAGTTCGCCCCTGTGCAGGTAAAGCTTTTGGCCAATAAATAACATCATGAGCTCTAAGTGCCTGGACATTTGGTTTCTCGCCATTCGAATACAGCACACTGGGGTGCTGCCTCTTGGGGAGGGTTCAGAGAGGGAACAGTACAGGTTGCGTACTCATCTATAGCACACTTTGCAACTCTGGAGTGAGGGTGGTAGTATCTCCCACCATGGCAATCCCAGCCATAGCCCACAGTCAGCTCTGAGTTCTGGTTTTCCCTTAAGTCAGCCCCTCCTGGACAGCAGATTGTGCTAGGCACCCAGCTCCACCCCCACGGTCTCCTGAGTTGCTGTGGTTTTTCTGAGTTGGCCGGCATGGTCCACCACCTTACTGATCTGATTGTTCTGGTTGATTTTTTTCTTGAATTCTTTGGTTGTGAGAGTTCCATGCAGTTTGACTTTCTGGCACTTTTGGTTGTTTATTGATTTCAGATTGGTTGTTACCCTCCTTTTGGTTGTGTGAGGGAATGAAGGGTTTCTGCCTACACCTACATCTTGGCTGGAACTTCGGGTATTGGAAGATTTAAAGTTGTCCCAGAGGTTCCTAAGCCTTTCTTCATTATTTTTTTTTGAATTCTTGTTTCTTTATTCTATTTGGTTGAAGGTTTATTTCTTCCTTCTGCTCCAAATCATTGATTTGAGTCCTGGTTTCCTTCCCTTTCACTGTTGGTTTCCTGTACATGTCCTTTATTTCACTTTTTATAGCCTTCACTTCTTCCTCTATTTTGCAACCACACTCAACCATTTCTGTGAGCATGCTGACTACCAGTGTTTGGAACTGTGCATGTGATAGGTTGGCTATCTCTTCAATACTTAGTTCTCTTTTTGGAGCTTTGATTTGTTCTTTCATTTAGGATATATATATATATATATATATCCTAAATGGATATATGTATATATAAATATATAGGATATATGTATATGTATAAATGTGTGTATATATATATATACACACACAGACAGACATACACACACATATATGTGTGTGTGTATATATATATATACACACACACACACACACATTTATACATATAAAATCTCTGTGTGCCTGTTATCTATTAAGGGGTGGATCCTTAGGCATTTGCTAGGATGGGGCCACCCACATGGCTGCATCATGGTGCTGTATGTGGGGGAGGAGTCTGAGAGGGATCAATGCCACTTGCTGGGCTCTCTGCTGGCTTTCAGTCACTTCCCCTGCTATCCACAAGCAAATTGGGCCCTTCTAATGATGATTCCCCAGGTGGGTGGGTTTGTGTACATTCTAGGACCACATGGGTCTCGCCAAAAAACTCTCCTGTGTGGCATGGAATTTATCCCACCACCACCACAACAACCCCCACAGGTTTTTACAGTAAGACGTTTTGAGGCTCTATTTCTCTGTGCTGGAATCCTGGGTTGCATGGTCTGTTTCATTCCCCCGTTGTTCCTTCCACTTTATCCACATGCAAATGTGGGACCATCCAGTCCAACAGCCACCACCTCTCCCAATCTAAGAGCTGTCACCTCTCTCTCCCCAGTCCTCCAGCTGCCACCTTGCCAAGAGTCTTCTCCACCCCAACAGCCCATCTCTGCCCCTCCTACCAGTCTGGATGAATGTTTATACATTAACCCCTTGGTTTGCAGACTCATATACAGTTTGCTTTTCTGACAGTTCTGGTTATTTTTTTGTTTTTAAATTTGTTGTGGTCCTTCTTTTGGTTATGTGAGGAGGCAAAGTGTATTTATCTCCAACTTGGCCAGAATTCCAGAGTACTAAGGCTAGATTTTTAAATAAAAACTCATTCTGAATACTCAGTTTCTCTGAGGTAATTAAATTACTCAATTAGGCATTGACAATGAAGGTATAGAAGTTTTATGAAATAAAAAAGTTCACAATATACTGTTAAGTCAAATACAAGATCTAGAGTATGATTTGATTGTGTAAAGAAATGTGCAGTGTATGCTTGCTATGTTTTGCCTCTGTTTTCCAACAGCTTCAATCAAGGAATAACTTACTACTCTTCCACCACAGTTGATCACATGATCCTCTGGTCCAACCTCCTACACCCCCTGGCCATATATCACACTTTCTGCAATGAGAAAAGCTTCATCTTTATGTGTAAAAAAAGACCCAACCAGTTTAAATCTAAATTTAATTTCATGTGTAACTTAAAGCTGTTTCTTTACTTGTCCCCCAGGACCAGCAAAGAGGTAGATAGAGAGCACAGTCTGCTTTCAACCCTTTGTTTCGTCACCCTCCAACACATTACTGGATTTTTTAGGATAAGAAGAAAGAGGGAAAATATCTTTTAATTTGCTGGTGCTGCTTGTGATGTTTCTCTTGACTGTTGTAGGCAGCTCCCTTGAGGGGTTTTCAAAGACACTCCCACAAGGACCCTCCATTGCATTGCTCTCTGACATTGGTAATGTACATCCCTCTTGCTCCTGTCCTCAGGATATGCTCACAGTCTCTATTGTGGGATCACTTCAGCCTGGAAGGCAGTCTTCTGGGTAAGGTCATTTTGAAGAGGATAATGACCAATCTACTACTTAGTGTCCAAAGACACAAGAGACATTGAACACCCTTGCTCTGATAACCTGTGTCTGAAGGCTGCTTTTATGGTTCCCTGCCCCTATTCACTATTGGGAGAATCACCAGCCAGCCTCCTGGTGAAAGTTCAATGCCAAAGAACCATCTGGTGCTTCAATCTAAGAGCAGTGAAAATTTCCACAGTGAGGCAAGCATCTAACCACAGAGGAAGACCCTGATCTTCCTCACTGTACACTACTCCAATTTTTATAGTGACTCTCTTGTGGACTTCCCATATCTCGCCTGAAGGAGGAATGCACACTCCTCACCTAAGGGTAGTGGAGGGACAAACAGTGCTATGCCCTCTACATCTTAGTACTTCCTGCAAATCACACTTTACACTGCTGAGCCACTAGCTCATGACACAAGCTGAAAGCGATGGGTGATAATGATGGATCCAATTTGGCAGCTACCGAACTTTGGTTGATGTGTCTCACACCAGTCTTTCAAATATGGGATCTCTTTGAGAAGTAGAATGAATGTGACTTTTATTCCATTCTTTATGCTCATTTTTATGCTCAATATGGTGGACTGTATTTATTGGAAATGCCTTCTTTTTTTGACAGCAAACTACTCTGATTCTTTCACTTGCAATGCAAAAGAAATCATGGACACCAAGAGGCAAATGCTTACCAGCCAAGTGCACACCTGTCGCTTCATTTTACATTTCAGATCAGGCCTCTAGCAAGCTCAATCAACTCAGATAGGCATTCTTTCACACCACTGTCCTTCTCTTCAATTAACTCTTGGGCAGTTTTCCCAGCCTTTCTGGTTTCTAACAAAAAAAAAGTCTAGACTTCCAGACAAAATAGAGATATAGGTGATACACTGAGCCTCCTTGCACAACCAAAAGAAGGACAACAACAAATTTAAAAACAAAAAATAACCATAACTGCCAGAAAATTGAGCTGTATGGAAGTCAGACAACCAAGAAGTTAAAGAAGAAACATTCACCCAGACAAGTAGGAGAGGCAGAAATGGGAGGGTGAGATAAAGAGGACACTCAGCAAGGTAGTGGTTGGAGGGCTGGGGTGGGTGAGGAGGCAGTTGGAAGACTAGGCAGTCCCACATTTGCATGTGGATAAACTAGGAGGAACAACTAGGGAGTGAGACAGATCACACAACCCAGGGTTTCAGCACAGGAAAATAGGGCCTCAACACCTCTGATTGTAGAATGGCCGTCATAACAAAGCAACAAGCAACAGGTGTTGGTGAGGTTTTGGAGAAAAGGGATCCCTAGTGCACTGTTGGTGGGATTGCAGACTGGTACAACTACTGTGAAAAACAGTATGGAATTTTCTCAGAAAACAAAAAATTGATCTGCCTTTTGAGCCAGCAATTCCACTGCTGGGATTATATCCTAAGAGTCCTAAAATACCAATTCAAAAGAACCCATGCACCCCAGTGTTCACAGCAGCACAATTTACAATGCCCAAGTGCTGGAAGCAACCTAGATGTCCATCAGTAAATGAATGGACAAAAAAGCTATGGTACATTTACACAAAGGAATTCTATGCAGCAAAAAGAAAGGAGCTCCTACCCTTTGTGACAGCATGGATGGAACTGGAAAGCATTATGCTAAGTGAAATAAGCCAGGAAGTGAAAGACAAATACCATATAATCTCAGCTTTAACAGGAACCTAATCAACAAAACAAAAGAAACAATCAAAATATAACCAAAGACACTGAAACTCAGAACAGTCTGACAGTGACCATAAGGAAGAAGGGAGGGAATTTCAGGGGAATGGGGGAAGGGTTTGTGGGAACTGGTACAAAGGACACCTGGACAATAACAAGTGGGGGGTGGAGATGGGAGGGAAGAGCAGAGGGCTGGGGAGGTGGGCTGGGATGTGGGTCAAGGGCAGAAAACTATATTTAAGCAACAATTAAATTTTTTTAATTAATTTAAAAAATTGTATAGGCCAATCTTGATTGTAAGCAGAAATAAAAACTCTGAACTAAGATACAAACAGGGAAAAAATAACCTCTGACGGTAAAAACCTGTGGGGGTTGTGGTGGTGGTGGTGGTGGGAGAAACTTCCAACCTCACAGGAGAGTTTCTTGGAGAGACCCACATGGTCCTAGAATGTACAAAAACCCACCCACCTGGGGAATCAGCCCTAGAAGGACCCAACTTGCTTGTGGGAAAGAGGGGAAGTGACTGAAAGCCAGCAGAGAGCCCAGCAAGTGGCATTGATCCCTCTCTCAGACTCCTCCCCCATATATAGCACCACAATGCAACCCTGTGGATAGCCCCACCCTAGCAAATGCCTAAGGACCCACCCCTTAATAGATAATAGGAACATTGAGATCGCAGGAGATATATATCCTAAATGAAAGAACAGATCAAAGCTCCAAAAAGAGAACTAAGCATTGAAGAGATAGCCAACCTATCAGATGCACACTTCAAAACTAGACCAGAATAGTTTCTAAAGAATTAGCTGTCCATTTCCTGTGAGGGGCCAATATGTATAAAAGGGTCAGCTTATTCATGCTTGAGGATAATGGCAGCTCTGTATAAGAACTAAGGCTCCCCAACATCAGCCTCTCTTTTTAAGTCTCTCTGCCCTTCTCTGTGGTTGCCTGGTTTCTCCTCAGTCTGACCAGGTTCAGTCTTCACCCAGTCTTTAAGCTGAGTGAGGTCAGGTCTGCTGAAATATGGCTAGCAGTCTTCCACTTTGTTGGAATTGCAGTCTGTAGGACATTCAGTGGGGGGAGATTAGTCTATTCACAGCAACCCCCTCCAGTCCTTACCAAAAATTCAGGCTCTTGTTTTTTCAGGGTGGGGCTCACTGTTAGCTCAGGATAACTACATTTAACTTTATTCTTTGCAGGAGTAAGTTCAGCAGCTCTGAACTTCAGGGGATAGATCAAATGGGCCTCCTATGGGAATTGAAGCAAGACCAGGCTGCAGGTGGGAGATAACCTCTTTATTATTTTAAGCCCTCCATAGGAGGCTAAGCTTTCTGTCCTGATCCCAGGCGATATCTTCCAAAATGTTCACACTCTGACAGTCCCCATTTGGAGTTTCTCTTTCTTACCTCTATGGAAATGCACCCAGCAGGGGAATCTTCGACCTGGCAAGGCTATTCTTCAGTGTTTCCTCATTGAAGATGATGCCTGCAATGCAGCAGGAGGGGGTGAGCACTCCCTTTCCTTCTTTGGGGATTTTAGACTGTGAGAGGGTTTGCTTCACTGAAAAGTGTCTCAGGACTCAACTTTAACCCATTTAACTCCAAGCCCACAGCCTTTGCAGGAGACACAAAACAGGGCTTTCTATTCCATGCAGTCCCCAATTTGCTTGCCAGCCAAGCTTTGCTGGGCCCAGAAAAAAAAAACCCTGTTGCATAAATTTGATCTGTTTGCTTAGCTGGCCTCGGTGGGAAAGAACCCAAAGATTCAGCATGGCTTGGTATGGCTGAGATAAATTCAGAACAGGCCAAAAACAGTTTTCCCATTCCACAAGGTCCTCTTTTCAGCTTCAGCAGCAGAAGCTGAGTTTTCTCCTGCTGAGGAAGGGAGCACTGCCCACACACTTGAAAGTGGGGAAAGTGGTTTTCTTTCCCAATCCATGCACAAGGTCTCTGTTTTGCCTTCCACCAGTTCTATGCAAATTTCTGATCTCACTGCCCAGCTGGTCTCAGTCAGAAAGAACCCATAGATCCAGCACAGCTTGGTATAGCTGTAAGAAGTTCAGAATGGGTCAGAAAAACAATTTTCTCATTCAGCTATGTTTCCATGCCACAGCAATAGCCAACAGCCACAGGCTTAACTCACACTAGGGGGATGTGCCTCCCTCTGGCTTGAGAGTAAGGAAACTGGTTCTCATTCCCAATCCACTCAGCAAGATCTCTGTTTTGATCACTCCCTGCTCCTTGCCCACAGTCAGCATTTCCCTTTGTGAAACTGCAATCTGCTTCTCTCATAGGCCCTGTTGCATCAGCATGGTTTTTTCCTTAGTCTGAGTTCATATAGTGAATGCTTCAGCCTAGTGCCCAAATCATAGAAGCACTTCATGCTGATTTGTGATCTTTGGTTTTTGCAGGTATGGTGGGACCTCACTGCATCCCACTGCCAGAGACCCCACAGCCTCTACTTTCCTCTTTATTATTTTATTATGGCCCTACACATCAAAGAGGAGAACACTCCATAACTGTGATTTCAATCTGGTCTCTTTTCTGGTAGAGCAGCTGCACATGGGGTCCTTGCCCAGTCACATTTCAGTTTCTTTTAAATAGTCTCTATGTGCTACCCATACCACAGTACTGAGTCACTGGTTCTCCATGCATACAACCTCACCAAAAAGCAAAATGTTTGTCAAAGTCACTGCTCGCTGCAGTCTGTAGGTGCCTCTGACAGACCCAGGTGTGGGAACCTGACTGGTTTAGGAGTCTGAGTCTATCTGGAGCTCTCTCTGTTGGTGCTACAGTATGAATGTGCAGCCTGCTGTGTGTGTGTGTGTGTGTGTGTGTGTGTGTGTAGTCTGGGTCTCACAGATTCAGTAGATATTGTACCCCAAGTCACTCCTCACTAGGGTTGGGGATCCCTACATGGGAATAAGTCTTCCTGCTCTGAGAGGGGAGGGAGCTCCAAAGCTGCAATTTCTGTCTTATCTCTATGCTGCAGCTGGAGCCATGCACAGGGTATTTTCCCTTCAACTTATAAATCCCCTTACTGGATTGTAAGAAGCTCTTCTGTATTCCATTGCTTCAAAACTTCATAACAGCTAAGATTCCGTTGATTATTCAGGTTAATGGTCAAAATATCAGCTGAAAATCCAGGTTGGAGACAGGAACAACTGGGCTCAGCTTCTATATACTTGGCCACCATTTTCAGCTGCCTGATTTGTTAATATTTTTTTGAGGATTTTAGCATCCATGTTCATTAGGGATATAGACCTATAATTTTCTTTCTTTGTTGTGTTTTTACCTGGTTTTGGAACTAAGATAATACTGGTTGCATAAAAAGAGCATGGAAGTCTTTCCTCCTCTTGAATTTTTTGGAATAGTTTCAGAAGAGTAGATGTTAGTTCTTTAAATGTTTGGTAAAATTCACCTGTGAAGCCATCTAGTCCAGAATTTTTGTGTGCTGGGAGTTTTTTGATTACTGATTCAATTTCATTACTTGTTATTGTCCTATTCAATTTTGGAAGACTGTGTGTCTCTAAAATTTTATCCATGTTGTCCAGGTTGTCCAATTTCTTGGCATATACTTGTTCATAGCATTTTCTTACAATCTTTGTATTTTTGTGATATTAGTTATTACCTCTCATCTTTCATTTCTAATTTTATTTATTTAGGTTCTCTCTTGCTTTTTCTTCATAAGTCTGGTTAAAGATTGTCAATTTTGTTTATTTTTAGAAAGAACCAGCTCCTGGATTCATTGATCTTTTAAATTGTTTTGTTTTGTTTTGTTTTTGCCTCTGTCATTTACTTCTGCTCTGATCTTGATTATTTCCTTCCTTCTATTCACTCTGGGGTTCGGGCTTTGTTTGTTGTTGTTCTTCTAGGGGTGTTTTTTTGGTGTAGGGTTAGCTTGTTTATTTGAGATCTTTCTATCTTCTTGAGGTATGCCTGTAATGCTATGAAGTTCTCTCTCAGGACTGCTTTTACTGTGACCCATAGGTTTTGGGTTCTTGTGTATTCATTTTCATTTGTTTCCAGATACTTTATTATTCATTCCTTGATCTCATTGATAACCCATTCATTATTTAATAACAGGCCATTTAGGCTCCATGTATTTAAATACTTTTGAGTTTTTTAATTGAGGTTGATTTGTAGTTTCGTGCAATTTTCATCCAAGAAAGTGCTTGATATAATTTCAATTTTCATGAATTTGTTAAGATTTATTTTGTGTCATAATATGTGGACAATAATTGAGAATGACCCATGTGCACTTGAGAAGAATGTGCATTTTGCTGCTTTGGGTTGAAATATTCTGTAAATATTAATCAAATCCATTTGATCTAGTGTGTCACTTAAGGTTGCTGTTTCCTTGTTGATGTTTTGTCTGGAAGCTCTATCCATTGGTGACAGCAGGGAGTTAAAATCTCCTACTGTGACCGTGTTGTTTTTGATCTCTTCCTTAAAGTCCATCAAGATTTTCTTTATATATTTAGGTGCTCCTGTATTGGGTGCATAAATGTTTACTAGGGCTATACCCTTTTGTTGGATCTATCCCTTTAGTATTATGTAGTGACCTTCTTTGCCTCTTGTTATGGCCTTTGTTTTGAAATATATTTTGTCTGATATAAGTTTTGTTACTCCAGCTTTTATTGTCTCCATTTGCATGGAATATATTTTCCATCACTTCACTTTCAGCCTGTGGAAGTTTTTTGTTCTAAAGTGGGTCTCTTGTAGACAACAAATACATATATATGGGTCATGACTTCTTACCCATCAGCTACCCTATGTCTATTGATTAGTGCATTCCATGCATTTACTTTTAAGAGTATTATTGATAGGTACTTATTCATTGCTATTTATTCACTTATAAACAGCTCTCTCTCTTTTTCTACTTCTTCTTAAAGCAGATCCTTTAACATATCTTACAATTCTGGGGTTTTTTGTTTTTTTTTATTTCTAGACAAATTTTTATTTATTTCACACATTTTAATTTTTATTTTTAAAACAAGATACAAAACCAAGGGAAATTGCTTTTCTAGACAACTATGGAATTGTTTGTTTCTTTTTTTCCAATTTTTTTATTTAATTATTTTTCAAGTACAGTTTTCTGTCCATTACTCCCATCCCATCGCACCCCCGTGCTCCCCACTTCCTCCCTTTTCCAGCCTTCTCAGTTGTTGTTCATGTATCCTTTATATATGTTCCTCTAAATCCCTCCCCTATTTCCCCTGAAATTCCCTCCCCTCTCCCCTCTGGTCACTGACAGCCTGTTCTCTATTTCAGAGTCTTTAGTTATATTTTGCTTGCTTGTTTATTTTGTTGTTTAGCTTCCTGTTAAAGGTGAGATCATATGGTATTTGTCCTTCAACACCTGGCTTATTTCACTCAGCATGATGCTTTCCAGTTCCATTCATGATGTTGCAAAACGTAGGAGCTCCTTCTTCCTTTCTGCAGCATAAAATTCCATTGTGTAATTCTGTTTTGGTAGTAATGAACTCATTTGTATTTTTTCTTGTCTGAGAAGATCTTTATTTTGCCTTCCATTTTAAATGAGGGCATTGCTGGATGGAGTAGTCTTGGTTCCAGGTCCTTGGTTTTCATTACTTTGAATACTTCATGACAATCTCTTCTGGCCTGAAGTGTTTCTGTTTAGAAATCAGCTGTTTTATTAGAACTTTCTCATAGGTAACTGTTTATTTTTTCCTGCCTTTAAGATTCTCTCTTTGTTTTTAAACTTTGCCATTTTAATTATGATGTCTTTTGGTGTGGGACTTTAGAGGTTCATCTTTATTGGGACTCTCTATACTTCTTGAATTTTTGTGACTTTTTCTTTCACCAGGTTAGGGAATTTTTCTGTCATTATTTCTTAAGCAGGTTTTCTATTCCTTGCTCACTTTTTTCTCCTTTTGGTATCTCTGTGATATGGATACTGTTATATTTCATGTTGTTCTTAGTTCCCTTAAAGTATCCTCATTCTTTTTAAGCCCTTTTTCTATTTTTTGCTGCTATGATTGGGTGTTTTTTCCTACTTTGTTTTCTATATTGCTTATTCAATCTTTTGCTTTATCTACCCTGCTTTTGATTCCTCCTGGTATATTCTTCATTGCAGATATTGTAGTTCATTTCCAACTTGTACTTATTTATAGTTTATATGTTCTTTTTCATGCTGATGTAGGTCTGACTAAATTCCTGTAGTTTTTACTAAGTGTGTTGAACACCTTTCCATAACTATTATTTTGAACTCTATACCTAATCAATTCCTTACTTCAATTACATTTAACTATTTTTTTCTGGGGATTCCTCCTTTTCTTTCATTTTGTGGTTATTTTTTGTTTCCTCAACTTAGCTGTCTTTGTTTGTTTGTTTCTATGTATTAGATAGGTCTTTTTTGACTCCCCATTTTTGTGGAGTGGCCTTATGTGGTATGACTTCTGTGGTACTCAGTGGTATAGCCTCCTTGATCTTCTAAGCTGGATGCTCTAGGATGTCCTTTGTGTAAATTATGTGGAATCTCCTGTTATACTTTGACTTGATTATTCTCAGCCAGTTCATTGGTGTGATCTCCCCCTGCTGGATGGCTGAGATGTAGCTGCAGCCACATCTTGTATGCTGTTGTACAGTTGATGACAAAACAAAAGCAAGCAAAAAAATCCAACAGCAAAAAGAGCAAAGAATAATAAAAGAGAAAAGAGAACAGTTAAAGGAAAAAAGAATACAAGAAAATTGAAGAAAAGAAAAATTATTATGAGAAGAAAGAAAGAAGAGAAACAAAAAGAGCAAGAAAGAGGAAAATGGCAAGAAAAAGAACAAAAGATAATGAAGTGAAAAATTAGAAAAGGAAAGAAGAAAATAAAGTGATAAAAGGAAGAAGACAAATAAAAATTGAAAAAAATAATTAAAGGCTATGTAAAAGAAAAAATAACAAAAATCTTGAAACAGAATAAAGTCAAATTCATTTCATTGATGTGTACTACCTGCTTGCTGGGTTCTCTCTTTCCATACAGCTCTGATGTTGTTAAGCTGGTATCAGCTAATGTTAGACACTATTTACATCTAGCCCTTGGCAGCCTGTTTCAAACTACAAGTGATCCACAGTTTGTGGCTGTTTCCTTTAAGCTTGGCTGCACACAGGATGGACCAAGCTGCAGGACAAGGTTGACTTTTTATCAGCACAAGGTCCAGAGGTAGGTCAGAAAATGTCTCAAGGAACTATAGGCTATGCCTTCACCTTCCCCTGCTTGTCAGCCTATGTCAGTCATAGTGAATGACCTGAATATTTCTGAGAGGGTTTTTGGTGGAATTGGGAGGATGGGACCCCAGGATCTCACTTGGGAGGGAGGTGCCATTCAGACTTCAAGAAAGATTGTGGGTATTTTCCCTTACTCACAAGCCACACACAAGAGTTTGTTCTGGGTTATTTCCCTGAAATCAGCATGGTGGAACCCCTAGTAGGAATGCAGTCTGGGCATCCAGAGCCCAAAGTTTGAGTTTGCCAGAAAGTAGGCAGGTATTGCTATGCCTCCCCATGAGAGAGAAGTGTCAGTCTGATTTTCAGGAAAGTGTTTGAAATGACTATGTTCTTAATCTAGTCTCTGATGGCCCCTGAGTCTGCCTATGCTGCTGTATCCTCAGGAGGGATTAAGATGCAGGGTGGGGGTGAAAAGAAAAAAAAAACGGATGCGGGGTCATGTGAGCAGAATTCCAGGGGGTGAGGAGAGCAACATCCCCCAGGGTGAGGAAATTGTTGTCCCCTTTGGAAGGTCTCAAGAAAAATGGCTTCTGTAGAATCAGGAGATGTTCTCAAATAGGGATCCCAGCAACCACTCCCCACATCTCTCCCTGAGGCTACCCACTTAAGATTCTCCTCATATTCTCCAGGCCACACCACCCTCCTTTCACCAGAGCCCAAGAAGAATAGCTGCAAATTAAAAAAAATTAATGTGCGTTGGTCTCTTAAAGAATAATGACTGTCTCCAGTGGGCTCTGTCTCTCCGTGGAATCAGAGATCCTGCAGCCTTTAACTGCTGGATGACATGGAGGTGACTGCTCTTAGCTCTGGCACTTGCTGCTTGAAAGCCTGGTATGGGATTGAGACCTCACTCCATTCAGGGGGAAGCTCCCACAGCAGTGCTGCAACCTCAGCCAGCCACCCATGGGAGTGGGGCTGACCCCTTTTACATCCTTGACCTTATCACCTGTCTCAAGTTTGTTTCTACCCATCCTTGCTTAAAAATTTCCCCTTCAGTACTTCCAGTCAAGTTGGTGGCATAGGTAAACATGGCTCAACTCCTTGCACAACCACATCAAAATTACAACTAAAATATAGAAAAACCATCACTCAGAACCATCAGAAATTGAGTTTAATGTAAGTCGGACGAAATATGGAATCAAAGAAACCACATCCATCCAACTGGCAGGAGGGGCAAAACACAGAACAGGTTGCCCCCACATCCACTTGTGGTGGATAAACATTTGGGAGGGATATCTTAGGCATGTGGAGTCCTCGCCCCACACCACGCCCCTAAGACCAGGGTCCCATTGTAAGGAAGATAAGTCCCCATAACTTCTGGCTGCAAACACCAGTGGGGACTGAGTAGATGCAAAAAACTTCTGGAGCTCCAGGCAGTACCCCTTAAAGAACCCACACACAGATTTAGTCTCACTGTCTCTGAACTCCAGCACTGTGGTAGCAACTTGAAAGGTGCCAATGGCATACAGAGAGAAATTGAAGTGTTTGGCATCAACATGAGAGGTGGGGACAGCTTCCTCCCAGACAGAAAGGTGTGCAGAGGTCATTGTCCCTTCTCTTAGCCCTCCCCCAACAGAGCCACTGAGTTTTCAGTTATTTGCCATATCTGAGTCTCCATCAACCTGGCTAATACTGTTTTCCATGCCCTAAAGATCCCCTGAGACTCTGTTCCACCCAACCCATGGGCCCACCCAAGCTGTTAACAGAGATGTTTCCATATGAATGGCTGGTTTTGGTTCATGCTTTATAACTTTCTAAATTCTATAAAACAAGCAACAGCCAGCCTCAATGTGCCCCCAGCCCCCATGTATCTTGCTAAGTGGCCCCAGACCCACCAGTAGCAGCAACCAGCATAGATTCACAGCTTGGCCTCACCTGGGAATCTTCAAGCCTAACACAAGTGACAACCATCTCAGATTGTTTTGTGCCTGAGGCAGCATGGCCCCAGGCAAAACAATCCAGGCAATGTGGAAGCTGACCTTGGCCTGCATAACTGAGGAAACCTCAGAGCCTACAAACCCAGTGTACAAATACCAACCATGTTGGAACACCATGACTCTGCCTCTGAATTGCTGATACTCCATGGAAGGTAGAGGTCAGTGGTCAGTGGTCACAGCCAATCCTTAGAGCTTACTGGACTGGGTAAATCCCTCCCATTGACTACCAAGAGCAATCAGTCTTGTACTATAAGAAGGAGGAGTACTCAGCCCACACGAAGGGTGTACCTTGTGTACCCAGCTTGGATGATAGGGGAGGATGTGACACTAAACTCTACAAGACACTTACTACATTAGGCCATGTTGTCAAGACATGGAGCCAAAGCAGCACTACTTAATACATAGAAACAAACACAGGGAGGATGCCAAAATTGGGAGATATAAAAACATGGCCCAAATGAAAGAATAGATCAAAACTCCAGAAAAAGAACTAAACAAAATGGAGATAAGCAATCTGTGAGATCCAGAGTTCAAAACACTGGTTATAAGGATGCTCAAGGAACTTAGTGAGGACCTCAACATTAAAAAGATCCAATCAGAAATGAAGGATACATTAATTGAAATAAAGAGTAATTTACAGGGTAACAACAGGAGAGTGGATGAAGCCAAGAATCAAAGCAATGATTTGAAACATAAGGAAACAAAAAACAACCAATCAGAAAAGTAAGAAGAAAAAAACTGTAAAAACTGAGGATAGTGTAAGCAGCCACTGGGACAACTTCAAGTATTCCAACATACATACCATAGGGGTGCCAGAGGAGAAAAAGAGAGCAATAAATTAAAAATCTATTTGAAAAAATAATGAAAGAAAACTTCTCTAATTTGGTGAAGGAAATAGACATGCAAATCCAGGGAGCACAGTGTCAAACAAGATGGATGCAAAGACTCCATCTAGAAATAATCTAAGACCAGGACAAGTGATGCAGGAATAGAAGAAGACACCCACCATCTTCCCTGAAGTTTGAACAACTTCTCTTCAGGAAGATCCAGGGTTCTCATATTCCTTTTTGCACCAAAAGCCCTCTCAGAAAAAGACAGGTCAGTTACAGGCTAAAACTGTCAGCAGGACCACAGATAGAGGCTGGTGAAGGTTGTACCTGCAGTGCTTTTGTTCATTAACTGACCCACCCCTGGTCCTTGTGCTGAAAAAAAGTCAGCAGTACAGATTAGCAAGGGCCATCCTGGATCCAGCCAAGGCTAAGAAGACAACAACAGACTGTGTCTTGCTTATAGCTTCAAACAAGCTGTCTAAAGCTAGAGAGGGACAGCATCTGACATTGGTTTACACAAACTTCAGACAACATCAGAGTTGTGTCCAGAAGGAGAACGCATCAAGCAATCACTAAATTCTGTTGAGACAAATTCCAGTTCATTCTTTTCCATTGTCTGTGTTATTTTTTCTTTTGCATAGTTCTCAAATATTCTATTCATTTTTTCTATTTATTTAATTTCAAAGCTCGTATTTTACTCTTCCTTTTTCTTCATTGTGCCTTCTTCCTTCCCTTTCTTACTTTTTGATTTTAAATTTCATTTATTCCCTTTCTTCAACCTTTTGTAGTGATTCCTTGTTTCCATTCCTTACTCATGTTATTTCTCCTCCTTCTATATTCTCACAATTACTTTTCTTTCCTTTAGTCATCTCATATTCTTTCATTCTTTCTTATAATATTCTATTCTCTTTCCACCTTTATTAATCTTTGCTCATTTGTCATTGATATTGCTGTCATTGTTGGGGGTACTTTTGTTGTTTTGAGTTTTGTTTCCTATGTTGTTTTGTTTTGGTCTGTCAGCACCTGTACAACAGCACACAAGATGTGGTGAAGGTTGAGACTCTCAGTCAGCCAGCCAGAGGGAGAACCAAACAATGGAAGGGCCAAAAACAATCAAAACCCAAATACAAGAGGAGGGACGAAATAAACTGCATAAAGGGAATCCCTAGGGCACCCAGTTCATAAATCAAGGAGATTATATCACTGATTCCCACAGGATTCCTATAACATAAGGCCTCCTCATGAAGACAAGGAGTCAAAGCAGATAATTTAATACATAGAAACAAACAAAAGAGCCACATAAAATAAGGAGACATAGAAACAACCCCCAATCAAAAGGAAAGGAAGGATATCCAAAAAAAAAAAAGCTAAATAAAATTGAGGAAACTAATTTATCAGATATAAAGTTCAAAGTAATGGTTATAAGTATGCACAAGGAACTTACTGAGAACTACAAGAGACTTAATGGGCATTGTATCAGAATTAAAAGAGACATAGAAACTATTAACAGAATTCAGGTAGAAATAAAGAATACAATATTGTACATGAAAAACATGCTAGCAGGAATTAAAAGCAGACTATATGAAGCAGAGGATCAAATCAGTGAGCTGGAACACAATGTAAAAAAAAAAAAAAACCCACTCATTCAGAGCAACAAATTGGAAAGACTTAAAAAGAATGATGATACTTTAAGGGGGATTTGGGACAACATGAAACATAATATTTACATCATAGAGATACCAGAAGGAGAAGAAATGGGGCAATGGATGGAAAATTCATTTGAAAAAAAATGACAGAAAAATTTCCTAACCTGGTGAAGGAAAAAGTCATGCACATTCAGGAAGCACTGAGAGTCCCAATCAAGATGATCCCAAAGAATCTCACTCTAAGACAAATCACAATTAAAATTGCAAAATTTAAAGACAAAGAGAATATTAAAGGCAACAAAGGAGAAACAGCTAGTAACATACA
This sequence comes from Sturnira hondurensis, assembly GCF_014824575.4. Lineage (NCBI taxonomy): Eukaryota > Metazoa > Chordata > Mammalia > Chiroptera > Phyllostomidae > Sturnira > Sturnira hondurensis. The sequence goes on from NW_028094602.1 coordinate 1,870,415, forward strand.
AAGATTCTATAATAAGGCAATCAGCTGATTTCTCAACAGAAACACTGCAAGTGAGAAGGGACTGGCATGAAATACTCCAAGTAATGAAAAGCAAGGGCCTGCAGCCAAGACTACTCTACCCAGCAAGGTTTTCATTTAAAATGGAAGACAATTTAACGGCTTTCCAGATTTAAAAAAAAAGCTAAACAAATACATCTCCACCAAATCAGAATTTCAAGAGATGCCAAGGGACTGCTTTAAGAAGTAGTAGTAGAGGGAGAGAGGAACACAGCTTATTAGCAAATGAATACATTTTCAAGTGTTTTCAATTTGAAAAATACTGACAAACCAGATCCAGAAATACATTATAAAAGATAATACACCATACTCAAGTGAGAGTTACTTGGGGATGCAAGGTTGGAACAGTATCCACAAATCAATAAATGTGATACATTAAACAAACACAATGAAAAATAGAAAATATGATTATATCAATAAATGCAGAAAAAGCATTTTATAAAATTCAACACCCATTTATGATCATATTGAACGTACAAGAGAGAGCACTATTCATTTATGAGGACAGCTAAAATCCAGAACACTGGCAACACCAAATATTGGTGCATATGTGGAGTAACAGGGACTCTCATTCAGTGCTGAATGTAAAATGGCATAGCCATTTAGATGCCCACTTTAGATGGACAGTTCAGCCATTTCTGACAAAGCTAAGTATAATGGTTACTATATGCTTCAGCAGTCCCACTCCTGGGTATTTACCCAAATTATCTGAAAGATTGCATCTACACAGAAACCTACCTCATGGATATTGAAGCAGTTTTATCCATAATTGATCAATTGTGGAAGCAACCAAGATGTCCTTTAGTAGATAAATGGATAGACTGTAGTAACATTTATAAAATAGGATGTTATTCAGCAATAAAAATTAAAGTTAGCAAACCATGAACAGACATAGAGAAATGTCTTAAATGCTTAATTGCATGTTTCCTAAGTGAAAGAAGCTAGTTTGAAAAGCTACATACTGTATGATTCCAACTACATGATATTCTGAAAAAGGCATAATTCTCCACCCCTTAAAGTTTGCTGTGCTTAGTGACTTCTTCCAATGAGGACAGTGTGAAAAAGAGAAGAAGAGCAACTTTACAGTGAAGAAAGCTGACAAATAATGACCTCAGTCAGGAGACCTAGCTCAACGCTAATAGTGATCTGTCATGTTGATTATATGTGATGAAAATGACACTTCACCTATATGGTCTTTCTCACAAAAACACACAATCCCAGTCTAATCATGAAAAAAAATAATCAAACTAATCTCAACTAAGGGGCATTCTATAAATCTCTGACTACTGCTCCTCAAAATTGTCAATGTCATAAAAAACAAGGGAAGTTTGAGAGACAAGGGAAGGTCCAGCCAAGGGAAGCCTGAGTAAACATGGTGACTAATTGTAATGTGTGATCCCGGGACAGAAAAAGTTGTTATATGAAACCTAAGGAACTCTAAATCAAGTATGGACTTAGTGAATAATCATGTATCAATGTTGGTTCAATAATTATAATAAATATATATTAATTTTAAATAAGGTAAGAAGCAAAGCCCTGTTTCACTCAGGACTACCACTGTCCCATCTCCTCACCCATTCGCTGGGATAAACTACAGTCAGTTGTTTTTGTGGGTAAGGGCCTCACTGTTTTTAGCGTTTGGTTGACAAGTCTATCAACCCAACCCCCTTCCTTTGGTGGTATCTCTTAATCTATCTTAAGGAGCAGCAGACCTATGCTTATTTGACATCCTTTTTCTATAGCCAGAAGACAGTGTACCACATATCAATTTTACAGGGGAAAAGGTAGGGAAGAAAATCATTTAAGCACTTTTAATATACATATATTGAAATTATATTAAAGTGTTTTCTTAGGGAAAACATAATTTTTGTGTTTGCCACATCTAGCAGCTAAAAGTGGCTCTTCTTGTTTTCTTCAAGTCCTTATCATTTTCTTGGTTGATGGCCAACCAAATTACGACTCAGCATCCCTTTCATGATGCCTATAACATTAAACAGAACCCTGTGTCACAGCAACAACTCATTTGCTTTTGTACTGTGAGCTGTCAAATTGATAGATTTAAATCTGAATACTGAAGGAATAACCAAAACTGTCCCTCATATCTTAATTGTTTGGTGGCTCATTATTTTTCTGAGGAAATCTACCATAGAAAGTGTGGTTGGTATCTTCCTTGTGAGGGTTTTTCATGGCCATCCTCTATCTGATGCTCTGGAGGTAGGACACAATCATCAGTATTTTTAAAAAGTTTTCAGGTGATTTTAAGAATAGTCAATGTTGAGCACCAAAGCCAGCTCAGAGGACAGCACATTGCATCACTTGAGAAATTATTACAGATTCTGTTTCCTGTGTACCACTCCCAGACATTCTGATTTACTTGGTATGGGAAGCAGCCTGAGTACTAGGACTTTTAAATGTTTCTCAAGTGACTAAAATATGTAGCAAAGTTTAAGGACCACTACCTTAGAGTGCTTTGGCCCTCTCACTCCTTACATTTGCCACATCACTGTGTTCATTACTTTAGTTCTATTTGATTTGTAAGTACCCCTCTTCCAATAGTTATTATTTATCTTTCCGTACTGAAGGCTTACTTGGGTTTTTCATATTAATCAATTATTTATTCATCATTGTTTCTTGTATCTCATACCTTTCTTTGGAATTAATTTTTTAATGACAGCATCCTTTATAAATCTATTTAGCAAGAGTCTGAATGCAGATATAAATTTTTTGCATGTTTTTTTCTTAAAAATGTTTTATTTTAGATTCTCTACCAACAGTTTGGCTGTGAAGAGAACTCTGGATTGACAGTTATCTTCTCTCAGCACTCTGAAGGCATTATTGCATTACCTTCTTTTTTATCCACTGCTGACAACATGAAGTCTTTGTCAATCTATTACTTGTTTTGAGATATTTTTTTTTGGTCTGGTTGCTTTTATGCTTTTTCTCTTAGTCTTTTTCTTGTGGTAGTTTAACTCACATAATGTTTAGATATAATTTTTTTAATCTTCTTTGAAATTTCTGATTCTTCCCTCTGAGCATTCAACTCATATCTCCAATCCAGAGAATTTTCAGCAATGTTCTCTTTGAATAAGGTCCATTCTTCTCTCCTGTTATGTGTATGTTGGGTCCTTTCCCTTTCTCTTCCATGTCATTTAACATCTATTTCATATTTTCCATCCATTTGCAGCTCTATCTGCAGTAAGTTTGAATTCTTTACCTTATAATTATGTCATATTCACTTAATTTTAAATTTCAGTGATTGTATTTATTTCTAGAAGTTTTATTTACTTCATTTTTATATTTTTTATTGTTGTTCAATTACACTGATCCCAATTTACCCCCATTACTCTCCTCTGTTCCACCCACCCCCATGTCCCACATTCAATACTCCCATTCATTGCCTTTTTCCATGTGTGCTTTATATCTGTTCCTTGATGAACCTTCCTCTTCCTTCCCCCATTATCACCCATTCCCCTCCCTGCTGGTTACTGTCAATTCTTTTTCTAGTTCTTTTTTCTTTTGTTCAGGCAAAGTTGTCCTGCTGTTTTGCCCATTGCCCTTCCCTACCCTGTACCCCCCAACTCCCACAGTCAATCTTCCCTCATTGTCCATGCCCATGAGTCCTCTATTTGTATTCCTTGGCTTGCCCCTTCCCCCTCTTTAAAAAAAAATGTTTTCTTGATTATGCTATTACATTCATTTTATTTTATTTTCCCCTTTATTCCCCTCTGCCCTGAACCCCTCTCCCATCATCATTCCCCCACCTTAGTTCATGCCCATGGGTCATACATATAAGTTATTTGGCTTCTCCATTTCCCATACTATTCTTAACCTCCCCCTGTCTATTTTTCACCTACCATTTATGCCTCTTATTCCCTGTATCTTTTCCCTCATTCTTCCCCTCCCCCTCCCAACTGCTAACCCTCCATGTGATCTCTATTTCTGTGAATCTGTTCCTGTTCTAGTTTGCTTAGTTTGTTTTTGTTTTTGTTTTCTTAGGTTCAGTCATTGATAGTTTTGAATTTGTCTTCATTTTGCTGTTCACATTCTTTATCTTCTTTTTTTTAAATAAGTCCCTTTAACATTTCACATAATAAGGGATTAATGATGATGACCTCATTTAACTTTACCTTATCTGGGAAACACTTCATCTGCTCTTCCATTCTAAGTGAAAGCTTTGCTGGAGAGAGTAATCTTGGATGTAAGTCCCAGCCTTTTATGACTTTGAATACTTCTTTCCAGCCCTTCTTGCCTGCAAGGTTTCTTTTAAGAAACCAGCTGATAGTCTTAAGAGAACTCCTTTATAGGTGACTGTTTCCTTTTCTCTTGCTGCTTTTAAGATTCCTTATATTTAATATTGGATAATGGAGTTCTGGCCAAGATGGAGGCATAGGTGGAAACACCGTGCCTCCTCCCACAACTAAATTTAAAGACAACAAAGTTTTAGAAACAAAAATGCAGCCAAAACAGTGAAAATTGAACTGTATGGAAGTCCGACAACAACGAACTATTCAGCCAGACTGGTAAGAGGGGCGGAGTCAGCGGGGGAGTGGGGTTGGGCTGGAAAGATCCGTTTGGTCCGACTGACCCAGGAGCAGAGGAGGAGGTGGTTGGTGGATCCCAGGCTTGGGGTGGCGACAGGAGGACCCAGTGAGGGCGCAGGGCATCTGGCTGGCTATGGTCACACATTTGCATGAAAAGAAACCAAGTGAAGGAGCAAACAGTGAGACAGACTGCTCAGGCTAGGGCCCTAGTGGGAATTAGAGCCTGAAAGCACCAACTGGAAAGACTTTCTTGGGGTCAAGGGGCTGGAAGAGGCTCCCAGGCTCACAGAGAAATCCTTGGAGAGACCCACAGGGTCCTGGAGAGTATACGGCCTACACACCTGGGAACCAGCACCAGAGGGGCCCAATTTGCTTGTGGGAAGCCACAGAGGGAACATAAATCTGAGAGAGAGCAGAGTGGAGCAAAGCACCATTTTTTTCCCTCTCTGATCCCACTCTCACATACAGCATCACATCCCAGCCACTGGGTCACCCGGCCCTGGTGAACACCTAAGGCTCCACCCCTCATGCATAACAGGTGCAAACAGACCAAACATTATGATTCAAGAACAGCTCAAAGCCCAAGAGACTGTAATTCTAAGTGACCAAGAAATAGCCAACCTTTCAGATGCACAGTTCAAAATACTGGTGATCAGGATGCTCACAGAATTGGTTGATTTTAGCCACAAATTAGAGGAACATATGAAAGCTAAACTGATTGAAATGAAGGGAAATGCAAGGAAACCAATAATGATGGGAAGGAAACTGGGACTCAAATCAAGGGAGTGGACCAGAAGGAAGAAAGAAACCACCAAACAGAAAAGAAGGAAGAATCAAGAATTAAAAAAATGAGGAGAGGCTTAGGAACCTCCAGGACATCTTTAAACGTTCCAACATCCAAATTATAGGGGTATCAGAAGGGGAAGAGGAAAAGCCACAAGTGGAAAACTTATTTGAACAAATAATAAAGGAGAACTTCCCCAGTCTGGCAAAGGAAGTAGACTTCCAGGAAATCCAGGAAGCTCGGAGAGTCCCAAAGAAGTTGGACCCAAGAAGGAACACATCAAGGCACATCATAATTACATTAGCCAAGATTAAAATGAAGGAGAGAATCCTAGAAGCAGCAAGAGATAAGGGGACAGTCACCTACAAAGGAGTGCCCAAAGACCTACAGCCAAGATTGCTCTATCCAGCAAAGCTTTCATTTAGAATGGAAGGGCAGATAAAGTGCTTCCCAGATAAGGTCAAATTCAAGGAGTTCATCATCACCAAGCCCTTATTATATGAAATGTTAAAGGGACTTATCCAAGAAAAAGAAGATTAAAAAAAAAGAACAATGAAAGGACAGCAACTCACAGTTATTAGCAACCACACCTAAAACAAAAGCAAACTAAGAGGACAACTAGATTGGGAGCAGAACCATAGAAATGGAGATCACATAGAGAGTTAGCAACAGGGGAGTGCGAGGAGGAGAAGGAAGGAGAAGGTACAGAGAATAAGTAGCATAGACGGTAGGTAGAGAATAGAGAGGGGGGAGGGCAGGAATACTATGGGAAGTACAGAATCCAAAGAACTTGTGACACATGGATACGAACAAAAGGGGGGAATGGTGGGGGAGGAGTGTGCAGGGCGTAGGGGAGTGAAGGGGGGAATGGGAAAACTGTAATGGTATAATCAATAAAATATATTTTTTTAAAAAAGAAAAATATTGGGTAATGTAATTATGATATACTTTGGTGTGTGCTTCCTTGGGTCCAACTTTTTTTGGGACTCAGCTTCCTGGACTTCCTGGAAGTTTATTTCTTTTGTCAGATTAGGGAATTTCTCCTTTATTATGTTTTCAAATAATTTTTGAATTTCTTGCTCTTCCTCTTCTCCTTCTGGCACCCCTATGATTCATATGTTGGAATGTTTAAGACCTAGTGGTTTCTATGATACTGCCCCCTTTGTCGAATATTAATTGACTGTAGAGATTTGGGTTTATTTCTGAGTTCTCTATTCTGTTCCATTGGTCTATGTGCCTGTTTTTATGCCAGTACCAGGCTGTTTTGATTACAGCGGCCTTCTAATACAGTTTGCTATCAGGTATTGTGATCCCTCCTACTTTGTTCTTCTTTCTTAACATTGCACCTGCTATTCGGGGTCTTTTATGGTTCCATATAAATTTTTGAAGTGTTTGTTCTATGCCTGTGAAATATGCCATTGGTACTTTAATAGGTATTGCATTGAATCTGTAAATTGCTTTGGGTAGTAAAATGGGGTAAAGATAGCCTCTTCAACAAATGGTGTTGGGAGAACTGGACAGCTACATGCAAAAAAAATGAAACTCGAGCACCAACTTACATCATACACCAAAATAAATTCAAGGTGGATAAAAGACTTAAATATAAGCCATGACACCATTAAAGTCCTAGAGGAGAACATTGGCAGGAAAATCTCAGATATTTCACGCAGCAACATTTTTACTGATATGTCCCCTAGAGCAAGGACTATAAAGGAAAGAATAAACAAATGGGATCTCATCAAAATAAAAAGCTTCTGCGCAGCTAAAGAAAACAGCATTAAAATAAAAAGACAACCAACTGTATGGGAAAACATATTTGCCAATGATACCTCAGACAAAGGTTTAATCTCCAAAATATACAAAGAACTCACACGACTTCACTCTAAGAAGACAACTAACCCAATTAAAAAATGGGGAAAGGACTTGAACAGACACTTCTGCAAGGAGGACATACAGAGGATCCAGAGACACATGAAAAGATGCTCAATATCACTAGCTATCAGAGAGATGCAAATTAAAACTACAATGAGATACCACTTTACACCGGTGAGAATGGCTATCATAAACAAAGCAATAAACAACAAATGTTGGAGAGGGTGTGGGGAAAAGGGGACTCTGGTCCACTGTTGGTGGGATTGCAGACTGGTACAACCATTATGGAAAACAGTATGGAATTTTCTCAGAAAACTAAAATTGGACTTGCCTTTTGACCCAGCAATTCCACTGCTGGGATTGTATCCTAAGAACCCTAAAACACCAATCCCAAAGAACCTATGCACCCCAATGTTCATAGCAGCACAATTTACAATAGCCAAGAGTTGGAAGCAACCTAGGTGCCCGTCAGTAAATGAATGGATCAAAAAACTATGGTACATATACACAATGGAATTTTATGCTGCAGAAAGAAAGAAGGAGCTCCTACCTTTTGCAACAACATGGATGGAACTGGAAAGCATTATGCTGAGTGAAATAAGCCAGGTGTTGAAGGACAAATACCATATGATCTCACCTCTAACAGGAAGCTAAACAACAAAGCAAACAAGCAAGCAAAATATAAAAAGACACTGAAATAGAGAACAGGCTGACAGTGACCAGAGGGGAGAGGGGAGGGAATTTCAGGGGAAATAAGGGAGGGATTTAGAGGAACCTATATAAAGGATACATGGACAACAACTGAGAAGGGTGGAAATGGGAGGGAGGGGGGAGGATGGGGGGTGGGATGGGATGGGAGTAATAGACAGAAAACTATACTTGAAAAATAATTAAATTAAAAAATTGGAAAAAAAAAAGACCTAGTGGTTTCTAAGCTTCTCCTCATTTTTTTTTTAATTCTTATTTTCTCATTCTGTTCTGGTTTAATGTTTACTTCTTTCTTCTCTTTCAAACATATAATTTGAGTCCCACTTTCTTTCTTTCACTCTTGGTTCCCTTTATTTCACTTGAATAGCCTTCACTTTTCCTGTTTTGTCATCATATTCAACCATTTTTTGAACATCCTGATTACCAGTGTTTTGAACTCTGCATTTGATAGGTTGGCTATCTCTTGGTCGCTTAGTTGTATTTTTTCTGGAGCTGTTTGTTCATTTGGGCCATATTTCTTTGTCTTGGCATTCCTGTTAACATACTAAGGGTCAAAGCCTTAGGTATTCACAAGGGTGGGGCAACCTAGGTCCCTGCATTTTGGTGCTGTATGTGGGGGCAAAGAACAATGCCACTTGCTGGCCTCTCAGCCAAGTTTCAATCACTTCCTCTGCTAACCACAAACAAATTGGGCTCTCTGGTGGTGATTCCCTGGTGGATGGGCTTGTGTACATTCTAAGACCCTGTGGGTCTTTCCAATGAACTCTTTTGTTAGGCTGGGAGTTTCTCCAGCCACATCAACCCCTGCAGTTTTTTTGAGTCAGAGGTTTTGAGGTGTTATTTCTCCCATTACATGGTCTGTCTTGCTCCCTAGTTATTCCTCCCATTTTATTTACACACAACATTCATCTGCTCCACCAACAGTCACCTTGCCTGGTTTTCCAGCTGCAGACTTGCCACGAGACCTCTCTACCCTGGCTGCCTGTCTCTTCCCCTCCTACTTGTCTGGATGTATGTTCCTTCTTTAACTCCTTGAATGTTGGACTTTGATATAGTGTTTGATTTTCTGGCAGTTCTGGTCATTTTTTGTTTTTAAATATGTTGTTGTCCTTTTGGTTCTACAAGGAGGAAAAGTGTATCTACCTGTCCCTCCCTCTTAGCCAGAATTCTCCAGTTTGTTCTTTATTTCCAAGTCTCTGGTCCTATTTTGTTCACATGGTTTTTTTTTTTTTGGTTGATTAGGTTACACTTACAGGTGAGATCATATAGCATTTGTCTTTCACTTCCTAGCTTATTCTACTTAGCATAATACTCTCCAGTTCCATCTATGTGGTCTTAAAGGGTAGGAGTTCCTCCTTTCTTTCTGCTGCATAGTTTTCCATTGTGTAAATGTACTACAGTTTTTTGATCCATTCATTTAGTGATGGACACTTAGAATATTTCCAGCACTTAGCTATTGTAAATTGTGCTGCTTTGAATATTGGGGTGCATAGGTTCTTTTTACTTTGTGATTCAGTATTCTTAGTGTATACTCCCAGCAGTGGGGTTGATGGATTGAAAGGCAGAATCATCTTCAATTTATTGAGAAAATTTCTACTGTTTTCCACAGTGGCTGCATCAGTCTGCATTTCCACCAACACTGCAAAAGTGTTCTCCTTTCTCCACATCCTCACCAGCACTTGATGTCTTTTTATTCATTAATGAGAGCCATTCTGTCAGTTGTGAGATTGTATCTGATTGTGGTTTCATCTGCATTTCTCTGGTGATTAGTGATGTTGAGCATCTTTTCATATACCTTTTGGCCATCTGAATGTCCTCTTTGAAGAAGTGTCTGTCTATTCAGGTCCTTTGTTGGTTTTTTAATTGGTTTGTTTGCTTTTTGGTGTTGAGTTTTATAGGTATTTTATAAATTTTAGTTATTAGCCTCTTATCATATTTATCAGCAAATATGTTCTCCCATTCTGTGGGTTGTCTTTTTATTTTGGTAACGATTTCCTTTGCTCTGTTAAAAGTCATTAGTTGGATGAAGTCCTATTTGTTTATTGTTTGTTTGTTTGTTTGTTTCCCTTGCCTGGGGAGATATATCTGATTAAAAATTCCTACAAGCCTTGTCTGAGATTTTGCTGCCTATGTTTTCTTCCAGAATTTCTGTGATTCCAAGTCTAAATTTAACTCTTTGATCCATTTTGAATTTATTCTTGTGTGTGGTATAAGAAGATGATCTAGTTTCATTTCTCTGCATGTATCTGTCCAATTTTCCCCAAACCATTTCTTGAATAAAGTATATTTAGCCCATCGTGTATGCTTGCTTCCTCTGTTGAATATTAATTGATAATAAAGGTATGGGTTTATTTCTGGCTTTCTTTTCTGTTCTATTGATCTATGTGTCTGTTTTTATGCCAGTAAAAGGCTTTTCTTGATTACTAAGGCTTGTAGTATAGTTTGATGTTAGGTATTGTGATTCCTCCAACTTTGTTCTTCTTTCTTGGGATTGTTGTTGCTGTGTGGGGCCTTTAATGGTTCCATATAAATTTTTGAAATATTTGTTTTAGTTCTGTGAAACACATCATTGGAATCTTGATAGGAATTCCATTGAATCTATAGATTGCCTTGGGTAGTATGGACATTTTAATGATACTAATTCTTCCTATTCATGAACACAGTCAGTTCTCTCACTTATTTGTATCTTCTTCACTTTCTTTCTTCGGTGTCTTATAATTTTCTGAGTACAGGTTTTTTACAACCTTGATTATGTTTATTCTAGGAATTACATTCTTTTTGAAGCAATTGCGAATGGGATATTTTCTTAATTTTCATTTCTTTTGGTTTGTTATTGGCATATAAAAATGCAACTGATTTCTAAATATAAATTTTGTATCTTGGTATTAGTTGAATTCATTTATCAGTACTAGTTTTTTTGTAGAACCTTTGGGGACCTCTATGTATAGTGTCATGTCATATGCAAATAATGACAGTTTTACTTCTTCCTTTCTAATTTGGATGCCTTTTATTTCTTCTTCTTGTCTGATTGCTGTGTCTAGGACTTTCAGTACTATGTTGAATAAGAGTGGTGAAACTAGGCATCCCTGTTTGCTCCTGATGTTGAGGGGAATGCTTGTAGTTTTTGCCCATTGAATATGATGCTGGCAGTGAATTTGTCATATACGGCTTTTATTATGTTTAGATATGTTCCCTCTACTCCCACTTTGCTGTGAGTTTTTATCATAAATGGGTGCTGAATTTTATCAAAAGCTTTTTCTTTATTATTAAAATTATCATGTTTTTATCCTGCATTTTGTTTATGTAGTGAATCATATTTATTAATTTACAAATGTGGTATCATCCTTGCATTCCCAGAATAAATCCCACTTGATCAAAATGTATGACCTTTTTGATGCATTGCTGTATTCAATTTGCTAATATTTTGCTGAGGATTTTAACATCTAAGCTCATCAGTGATATTGGCCCGTAATTTTCTTTCTTTGTATTTGGATTGTTTCCTTTATCATCATGTAGTATCTTTCATTGTCTCTTACTATAATCTTCGTTTTAAAGTCTATTTTGTCAGATGTAAATACTGCTACCCCAGCTTTTTTTTCTTTTCAATTTGCATGAAATGTATTTTTTCAACTCTTTACTTTTAGTCTGTGTGTATCTTTTGGTCTGAGATGGGTCTCTTGGGGGGAGGCATATGTATGAGCCTTATTTTCTTATCCACTTGGCTACCCTCTGTCTTTTGGTCAGAGTTCTTAAGCCATTTACATCTATGGTGATTATTGATAGATAAGTATGTTGTGTCATTTTCTTGTTAGACTGTTTCCCTCTTTTGTTTTTTTCCTTCTCTTTTTCAGTATCTTCTTTAAGGAAGCACTTTAATGTTTGTTGCAGTCCTGGTTTGGTGTTCACAAATTCTTTTAGCTTTTTCCTGTCTTGGAAGCTGTTACTTCTCCTTTAGTTTTAAGTGATAGCCTTGCTGCGTAAAGTAGTCTTGGTTGTAGGTCCTTGCTTTTTGTCACCTTGAATATTTCACTTTCTTCTGGCCCAAAATGCTTCTGATGAGTAATCAGATGTCAGTGTAATTGGTGCTCCTTTGTAAGGTAACTACTTGCTTTTCCCTTGTGGCTTTTAGAATTCTCCCCTTATGTTTAAGTCTTGTCATTTTAATTATGATGTGTCTTGATGTAGGTATCTTTGGGCCCAACTTGTTTGGGACTTTCTGAGCTTCCTGGACTTGTGCAACTTTTTCTTTCACAAGATAAGAAAAATTTTCAGTCATTACTTTTTCTAATAGGTTCTTGATCCCTCACTCATTCTATTCTCCTTCTGGTATTCCCATGATGAAGGTGTTAATATATTTCATGTTGTTTAAGATATTTCTTAAGCTCTCCTTATTTTTTAAAATTCTTTTTCTTTTTGGTGCTCTACCTGATTCTTTTATTCTACCTTTACTTCTAAACCACTGGTTCAATACTATGTTTTATCTTACCTAATGTTTATTCCTTTCAGTGTAATATTTATCTCAGATATTACATTCTTTATTTCTGCTAAATTCTTTTTTCTGGTTTCTATGTCTTGTTTTGTGCTATTGAGTATCCTCATAACCATTACTCTAAATTCTCTATCTGATAAATTAATTGCTTACATCTATGTCATCTAATTCTTCTGGAGAGTTCTCTTGTTCTTTCATTCAGGTTCCGTTTTTTTTTTTTTTTTTTGTCTCCCTGTTTTGCTACTTCTTTGTACTTTCTACCTTAGATGTTAAACTAATCAACTGTTAAATCAATCAGCTGTTAATCTAATTAATCTGTAATCAGCAGGCAGGCTTAAGTACCATATTGTGTGACAGAGTAATTTATGTGGGCAGAGCTATTGTTTCCCCTCAAGTTTCTGCCATTTAGAGAGGAGTCATTTGCCTGAAATAGTTGGCTTTTGCGTTATGTGGAATGATTCATCACATGGATCCTGGCACCTGTTCCCTCAGTTCTCTCCCCAGAGCCACCAAACTCATACTCTCCTCAAGTGTCTCTAGTCCATTCTGCCTTTCCTTTGCTGCAAATTGAATTTTGTGCTTTGGCCCCTTAAGAAGCCCTCTTCATCTGCAGCCATCTCTCCCTGGCTGATAAAACCCCACTGCTTTTCACAGCTTCATGTTATCTGGGTTCCTTTCTGGCTCTGGTGCTAAGGAGCTCAGCTTGGGGTTTAGATCACACACCTCTCAATGAGAATACCCTGGCTGCTGAAATATCCCTCTTTCACTTCAGCTGCGGCCCATGAAATCCCAGCCAGCCCTCCTGCATTTTCTCCACATTGAGTACCAGTCATGTTGTGGTGTAGTGTTCTCTTTTCACTGTCCATGGCTATAAGGCTTCTCTCCAACTAGTGTTCAGTCAGTTATTCCAGAAAATTTCTTTACAATTTAATTGCAGTTTGGTCCTGAAAGGAGGTGAATGTAGCTTACACTTATTCCTCTACCATCTTGGATCCCCAAATAATGAATTTATTTACTTTTTTTGTTTCATACATTATTTTATTGTTGCTGAATTACAGTTGTCTGGATCCTTTCGCCACCACTTCTGCCCACCCCAACCAAACCCACCTCCCTCCCTCACTTCCACACTCCCTCTTGGTTTTGTGTATGTGTCCCTTATAATAGTTTTTGAAAACCCTTCTTCACACTGTCCCCTATGCCATCCCCTCTGACTATTGTTAGATTGTTTTAATTTTGATGTCTCTGGTTATATTTATTTGCTTTTTTCTTTTGTTGATTATGTTCCAGGGATAGAAAACCTGTTTGAAAAAGTAATGATGGAAAACTTCCCTAATTGATGAGAGTAAAAGTCACACAAATCCAGGAAACATAGAAAGTCCCAATCAAGAGGAACCCAAAGATGCCCACTTCAAGACACATCATCATTAAAATGGCAAATTTCCAAGAAAAAGAGAGAATCTTAAAAGCAGCAAGGGAGAAACAATAAGGAACATACAAGGGAGCCCCAATAACATTAGCTGCTGACTTCTCAATGGAAACTCTCCAAGCAAGAAGAAAATGGCAAGAAATATTCCAAGTAATGAGAATGAAAGGCCTGCAACCAAGGCTACTTTACCCAGCAAGGCTCTCAATCAAGATAGAAGGCCAAATAAAAAGCTTTCAAAACAAAAGAAGTCTAAAAGAATACACCTCCACCAAACCAGCTCTGCAAGAAATACTAAAAGGACTGTTCTGAGGAAAGAAAAAAAAGAGATTGACAAAGAGAAACACAAATACAAAAAGGCAATGAATATGTACCTATCAATAATAACCTTAAATGTAAATGGCTTAAATGCACCAATCAAAAGACATACAATAGCTGAGTGGATAAGAAACATGACCCAGATATATGCTTCCTACAAGAGATCCGCCTCAGGACAAAAGACCTACAGAGAATAAAAATGAATGGCTAGAAACAAATTTTCCAAGAAAATGAACAGGAGAAAAAAGCCAGGGTAGCAATACTCATATTAGACAAAATAGACTTCAAAAAAAAGCCATAAAGAGAGACCCAGAAGGTCACTTAATAGTACTCAAGGGAAGAATCGACCAAGAAGACATAAACATTATAAATATATATGCATCAAGCATAGGAGCATCCAAGTATATAAACAAAATCTTAGAGGACTTCAAGAAAGAAATTGACAGAAACACAATTATAGTTGTGCATTTCAACACCACACTGTCAAAAATGGACAGATATTCCAAAAAAATCAACAAAGATATTGTATCATTGAACAATGCCCTATATGAAATGGACTTAACTGATATATATAGCATCCTTAATCCCAAGGAAGATAAATACACATTCTTTTCAACAGCACATGAAACATTTTCAAAGACACATCACATGATAGGACACAAAACAATCCTCAAAAAATTCAAGAAAATGGAAATCATCCCAACCATTTTCTCTGACCACAAGGGACTGAAACAGAAAAGCAGACCTAAGGGAAAAGACCCAAAACCCTCAAAATCATGGAGATTGAGTAGCATGCTATTAAACAACAAATGGGTCAACAATGAAATTAATGAAGAAATTAGAAAATTTCTGGAAACAAATGAAAACTCATGACAACCGAAAACTTACAGGACACAGTGAAGGCAGTCCTGAGAGAGAAGTTCATAGCAATACAGAGCTACATTTAAAAAAAGAAGAAGAAAAGAAACATTTAAAATAAACAACTTAACTTTATGCCTACAAGAACTCAAGGAACAACAACAAAGACAGCCCAGAGCAAGTAGAAGAAAGGAAATAACCAAGATCAGAGCAGAAAATGACATAGAGACTAAAAGCACAATTCTGAGAATCAATGAATCCAGAAGCTGGTTTTTTAAAAGATAAAGAAAATGGACAAGCCTTTAAGCAGGCTCATCAAGAAAGGAAGAGAGAGTACACAAATAAACACAATCAGAAATGAAAGAGGAGAGATTAAAACTGACACCACAGAAATACAAAGGATTGTAAGAAATTACTATTAAGAACTGTATGCCAAGAAATTTGAAAACCTAGATGCAACCAACAAATTTCTAGAAAATATAATCTTCCAAAACTCAATGAAGAAGAAGCAGAAAGCCTGAATGGACCAATAACAGCCAATGAAATTGAAGCACTAATAAAAAAAATCTTCTGACATAACAGAAGTTCTGGACCAGATGGTTTCACAGGAGAATTCTACAAAGCATTTAAGGAAGAGCTAAACTCCTATTTCTCACAGGCTATTCCAACTAATCAAAAATTATAGAAGACTGCCAACCTTTTTTCTTATACAGCCAGCATCATCCTAATCCGAAAACCGGATAAAGACACAACAAAGAAAGCTTCGGGCCAATATGCCTGATCAACATAGTCACTAAAATCCTCAACAAAATATTGGTAAAACACATCCAACAATACATTCAAAAAATCATATACCATGACCAAGTGGGATTCATCCCAGAAATACAAGGATGGTCCAATATTCGCAAATCAGTAGATATAATACATCACATAAACAAAAGCTAGGACAAAAATCACATGATCACATCAGTAGATGCAGAAAAAGCTTTTGATAAGGTACAACACCCATTTATGATAAAAAACATTCAGCAAAGTGGGAATAAAGGGAGCATTCCTCAACATAATAAAGGCCATATATAAGCTACCTACAGCCAGCATCATACTCAATGGGCAAAAACTAAAATCTTTTCCACTAAGATTAGGAACAAGACAAGGTTGTCCATTTTTACCACTTCTATTCAATATAGTGTTGGAAGTCTTAGCCACAGTGATCAGACAAGAAAAGGAAATGATAGGCATCCAAATTGGAAAGGAAGAAACAAAAACAGTCACAGTTTCCAGATGACATGATACTGTTCATGGAGAATCCTGTAGACTCTACCCAAAAACTGCTCAAACTAATAAATGAATTTGGCAAACAGCGGCATACAAAGTCAATATTCAGAAATCAAAGGCAATTTTGTATACTAACAATGAAACCGCAGAAGGAGAAATCAGGAAAAAAATCCCACTCAATATAGCAAGAAGAAAAATAAAATCCCTAGGAATAAACCTAACCATGGAGGTAAAGCACCTGTATGCATAAAACTACAGGAAGACACAAACAGATGGAAATATATACCATGTTCATGGATTGGACAAATTAACATCATCAAAATATCCATACTACCCAAAGCAACTTACAGATTCAATGCAATACCTATTAAAGTACCAATGACATACTTCACAGACATAGAACAAACACTTCAAAAAATCATATGGAACCAAAAATGACCCTGAATATCAACTGCAATTTTGAGAAAGAAGGACAAAGTAGGAGAGATCACAATATCTGATACCAAACTGTATTACAAGGCCACTGTAATCAAAACAGCCTGGTACTGGCATAAAAACAGGCACATAGACCAATGGAACAGAACAGAGAGACCAGAAATAAACCTAAGTCTCTATGGTCAATTAATATTCATCAAAAAGGGCAGCAACATAAAATGGAGTGAAAGTAGCCTCTTCAACAAATGCTGTTGGGAGAACTGGACAGCTATGTGCAAAAAAATAAAACTCGAGCACCAACTTACAACATACACCAAAATAAATTCAAGGTGCATAACAAACTTAACTATAAGCTGTGACATCATTAAAGTCCTAGAGGAGAACATTGGCAGGAAAATATCAGATATGTCACGCAGCAACATTTTTACCAATATGTCCCCTAGAGCAAGGGACATAGAGGAAAGAATAAACAAATGGGATCTCATCAAAATAAAATTCTTTTGCATGGCTAAAGAAAACAGTATTAAAATAAAAAGAGAATCAGCTGTATGGGGAAACATATTTTCCAATAATACCTCACACAAGGGTTTGACCTCCAAAATATTTTTTAAAAAAATCACATGACTCCACTTTAAGAAGACAAGCAACCCAATTAAAAATGTGGAAAGAGTTTTAACAGACACTTCTCCAAGGAGGACATACAGAGGATCCAGAGACCCATGAAAAGATGCTCAATATCACTACCTATCAGAGAGATGCAAATTAAAACCACAATGAGATATAACTTCACACAAGTCAGAATGGCCATCATAAACAAAGCAACAAACAACAAGTGTTGGAGAGGTTGTAGAGTAAAGGGGAGCCTAATTCACTGTTGGTGGGATTGCAGACTGGTACAACCACTATGGAAAACATTATGGAATTATCTAAGAAAACTAAAAACGAATCTGCCTTTTGACCCAGCAATTCCACTGCTAGGATTGTATCCTAAGAACCCTGAAACACCAGTCCAAAAGAACCTATACTCCCCAATGTATGTAGCAGCACAATTTACAATAAGAAAATGCAGGAAGCAACCTAGGTGCCTGTCAGTAAACTATCAAAAAATTATGCCCTGGCTGGTGTAGCTCAGTGGATTGAGCGTGGGCCTGCGAACCAGAAAAAATTATGGTGCATTTACCCATTGGAATTCGATGCAGCAGAAAGAAAGAAGGAGCTCCTACCCTTTGTGACAGCATGGAGAGAACTGGAAAGCATTATGCCGAGTGAAATAAGTCAGGCGGTGAATCACAAATACCATATAATCTCAACTTTATCAGGAAGCTAAACAACAAAACAAGCAAGCAAAATATAACCAAAGACACTGAATACAGAACAGGCTGACAGTGACCATAAGGGAGAGGGGAGGGAATTTCAGGGGAAAAGGGGAAGGATTTACAGAAACTAGTATAAAGGACACATAGACAACAACTAAGAGGGCTGTAAATGGGAGGGATATGGGGAGTACCAGGGGGTGGGTGGGTTGGGATAGGAGTGAAAGACAGAAAACTGTACTTGAACAACAATTAAATATTTTTTTAAAAAATGGAGAGAAAGGTAGAAGGAATAAAAAAGAAGGAAAGAGAGGAGTGAGGTGTTAAGAGAAAAAAATACTTAAAAATAAAGCCTCTTGCTATCTTCAAACTGGCTAAGGCAGTTCTGCTTGTTTTCCTGGCTGTAGGGGCTGAGGGAGAATTGTTTTTGCTTTTCTCTCTTCCTGGGAAGCACTGAACCACCCTCTGGCCCATTTCCTCCCCTTCTGCACCCATCCTAGGCCTTCAGTCCACAAGTTGTGCTGTCCTTGAGGATCACCAATTAAGGACAATTCACACAGTCCTTCTTGCTTCTTGCTGGCCTAGATGCTAGGGACTCTCAATGCTTCTTCAAGTTAGTTCAGCTTCCCCCCCGCCCCCCACCACACACACACACTGTGATAAGTCATTCTGGGGATTGCTGGCTCCCTGATCCTTGCAGGGTGTCTCCACCTTTCTTGTCCTGCAGGGCAGTGGATATGCCATGGTTGCTGCTGCAGATGGAAACCCCTAATGAAATAGCAGAGTGGGGGGAGGATCAGCTGTCAGTCCCACAGCACATTCAGATGCTTCCTGGGGCCTGCTGGCCTGCACACAGGGCCTGACACTCTCCCCGGTGCTTCAGGTATGAGCACAGGGCCTTCCGTGGTGCGCACTTTCCCCGGGCATTTGGGTGTGGGTGCAGGGCCTTCCCCACCATCTTGGGAGTAAGACGAGGTTGGGTGGGGAGGAGGTCATGTCGTCTACTGCAAGAGAATTTCTCAAACATCTGGTGAATGTCACTTTTTTCACTTTTTCTTTTTGAAAAATTCCTCCTGCTCAAGCCTGCCACTCCATACAAAGGCCTGGCCTCTCACACAGCCCAGTTCTCCAACCAGACCAGGGATTATCTGGGTCAGGGCCCTTCATGGCCCAACTCTCCCCAGCTGGCACACACAGACTGTGGGTGCTCATAGCCACTGTATTTTTGCCACTTTGTCTTTATTCTCCTCCCTGCAACTTCAAGCAACCAGGTGTCTCCCGGTGCTGCTCGAACCTTGTTTGGCAGGGAGAGAGCAGTTGACCCAGATCTCTCCCAAGAACCCTGTGGCATACCCAGCAGACTCCCGGACTGGGGCTGCAGCTGCCCTGGTCCCAGGGACCTTATTGTCCTGAAGCACTCTCTTTACCATCTAGTTTTTGGTCTCCTATCTTTATATGTGCTGGGGTACTGTTGGCTGTTTGCTCTATTCCTCAGAAAATCATCTAGGTGTTTCACTCACGTGCAGGAGAAGTGGACTTCACTCCCACCTATCTCACCACCATCTTCTACTTCTCCAAGATAATGAATTTAATAAGTACTTGTTGGACACCATTAAATGAGTAAGATTATATGTATGCTGGTGTCTAGTTTTGGGTTTGATTCCCAGTCCAGGCACAGGTACATGCAGCCCCTGGTCCAGATACATATTATCCCCAGTCTAGGTGCCAATCCTAGCCTTGGTGCATACAGTAGGCAACCAACTGATGCTCCTCTCTCATGTGGATATTTCTCTTTCTTTCTTCCCCTCTCTTTTTCAGCTTCTAGAGTTTGCCTGAGTTCCTTGGCTCATAGTCTACTTCCTCCACCTTCAAAATTAGTAACATCTACCTGAGGTGAGTATGAGGACTTTGATAGATACAGCTGTCCCAGTGCCCAGAGAAAAAGTATTACCTTATGTCATTTGATTGGAACATTTTATCCATTTACAGTTAAGGTTATTATTGATAGGTACTTATTCTTGCCATTTTTCCCTTTGTACCTGCGCTCCTCTCTTCCCTTCATATTCTTAAAGCAGTCTCTTTAGTATACTGCAATGCTGGTCTGGTGTAGATGTAGTTTTTTTAGCTCTTTTTAATTTTTCCTTGGAAGCTCTTTATTTTACCTTTCATTTTAACTGAGAACCTTACTATATAGATTAATCTTGGTTTCAGAGATTTGCTTTTTATTTCTTGAAATATTTCTTGCCATTCCCTTCCAGCTTGTAGGAATCAGCTGATTACTCCAGCTACTGTTGAGTAATCAGCTAATAGCCTTAATGGAGCACACTTGTATTTTACTAGATTAACCCTTGCTGCCTTTAAGATTCTTCCTTTGTCTTTAAACTTTGCCATTTTAATTATGATATACTTTGGAGTGGGCCTTTTTAGTTTGATCTTGATTGGGATCCTCTGCGCTTCCTGGACTTGTGTGACTTTCACCAAGTTAGGGAAGTTATCTGTTATTACTTTTACAAAAAGGTTTTCTATGCCTTGGTCTTCTTCTTTCCCTCTGGTATTCCTATGATATGAATATTATTAAGTTTCATGTTGTCCCGCAGCTCCCCTAAACTATCTTCATTCTTTTTTAGTTTTTTTTTTCATTTTGTTGCATTGTCTGGGTGTTTTTTTTTTTCTACATTGTCTGCCAGTTCGCTAATTCAATATTCTGCTTCATGTAGCTTGATTTTAGTTCTTTCTAGTGTGTCCTTCATTTCCTCCTGCCTCTTATTCATGATTTCTATGTCCTTTTTCATGCTGATGTAGTTCCTAATAATTTTCTTGTATCTTCCATAGAGTTCCTTATTCTCACTGAGCTCCTTGGGCATCCTTATAACCATTATTTTGAACTCTATGTTAGAGAGATCTCTTGCCTCAATTTCATTTAGCACTCTTTCTAGGGATTCCTCCTTTCCTTTTTTCTGGGGATTGTTTCTTTGTATCCCTATTTTAGCTGACTCTTCTTTATTTCTTTGTATTATATTGACCTGCTTTGAATCCCTGTCTTCATGGGGTAGTCTCCTGTGATAGGAAACCTGTGGGACTCAGTGGTGCAGTCTCCTTGATGTTCTTGGGGTGCTCTTTCTGCCATTTATGTGGGATCTTTTGTTGTAATTGGGTGTTGGTTGCTGTTGGGTCATTCTTTGGTGGGTTCTCACCTCTGGCTGGCTAACTGAAAGTCACAATGCCCACCATGTCTTGTATGCTGTTGTACATGTGCTGCCAGAACAACAACAACAACAAAACCCAGAAACAAAATTCACACCCATAAAAATAATCCCCACCCTCCAACACACTATCAACAACAAATGAATAAATATTAATAAAGGTGGAAAGAGATTAAGACAATTATAAAAAAGGATAAATTAGTATAAGATTACTAGTAGAAAAAATAATTTTGAGAGGATAGAGGGAGGAGAAATAATAAGAGTAGGGAATAGAAACAAGACAGAAAAAAAGAAAATTTACATCATAAGTAAAAAGGAGGGAAGAGGAAAAAATCAAGTGAGAAAATGTAACAGTACAGTATGATGTTTAAAAGAGTTTTTTAATAAAAAGACAGAAATAAAATAGAAGAAAAACACCCATCACAACAATATCAACTACAAATAAGCAAAGGTTAATACAGCTGGAATGGGAATAAGAAAGAAAAAAGAAGAAAATAGGTTATGAGATGTGAAAATGAAAGAAAAGTTATTGTGAGAGGATAGAATGAGAAAAATAATGAGTCAGGAATAAAAACCAGGCTAAAAGTGGGAAATAGTAAAATTTAAAATGAAAAAGAAAGG
Organism: Sturnira hondurensis; assembly: GCF_014824575.4. Lineage (NCBI taxonomy): Eukaryota > Metazoa > Chordata > Mammalia > Chiroptera > Phyllostomidae > Sturnira > Sturnira hondurensis. Next base: position 1,892,312 of record NW_028094602.1, read on the forward strand.
GCATGAGGAAGGCAAAGTAGAGTAGGAGAGGAGAACAGTAAAATTTGAGATTTGAAATACAAAATTAGTAAACATTAGGAATAAAGTTGAATAAATGAAACAAAAATCACTATACCAACAACCAGCAAGCAAATATTAATAATGCTGGAGACAAAATAAGAATATTAAAAGAATGGGAAAAAGTAATGCGACATGGCCAATAAGAAAAATGATATTGAGAGGTTAGATGAAGGAGAAATAGTAAGAATATGGAATAGAAACAAGTTTTAGAAAGAAAAAGTTAAATTTAAAAGAAAAATAAGAAGAAGAATGAAGAAGGCAAAATTGAGTAAGAGAAGACAGGAGTAAAATATGAGATTTGAAATAAACTGAAATAAAAATAGTGAAATAATAGGAACAAACTTGAAGAAAAGGAAAAATGTTAAAAAGCTACTCAGAAGGAAAAGTGACGCAAATAATGAAGAAGACTGTGCTGGAATTCATCTCAGCTGAGTCTATTGTTTGCCACTGTATTCTCTTTCTGGATTCTCCCCTGGTAATGTCAGATGTTGTCCTTGTATAGCTCTTCGCTGCCTGTTAGAAATTACAAAAGATCCATAGTCCCTGGCTGTCTCCTTCAGATTTAGCTGGTCCCCGCTGTTCTTCCCTGTCAGCTTTCCATTAACCCAAGGCCCAGGAGTGGTTCATCTAATTTCTGAGAACATTGCCAGTACCTTTCACTTGCCTCCTAAGGAGGCATCTGATATGATCAAGAGAATAGAATCCCTGGGTCACCCCCAGGGTGGCACTGTTAAGTCTTCAAAGATGTTTGGAGTGTTTTCCCAACCCCTCACAACATGTCTTGGTCTATTCCAGATTGTCTCCAGTAATATATGGTTTATGGTGAATTAGCTGTCTCTTTCTTGTGAGGGGCCAATATGTGTAGAAGGGGCAGCTCTTTCCTGCTTAACATTTATGGCAGCTCTATCTAAGAGCTGAGGCTGGGTGGAGCCCTGAACACTCCTTGCTGTGCATGTCTCTCATGGTTTCAGTGGAAACTCTGCTGGTTTCAGTGGATCAGGGACAAAGGAACCAGTGTAGCTCATAGAATCTTATAGAAGTTCTTAAAGGGCCTGTTCAGAGCTCTCCTTCTTTCCCCTGCAGATATGCAACTAGCAGTGGACTCCTAAGCCTGAACTCACTGATCTGCAGTCCTGCAGTCCTGCAGTCCTGTAGATGGGGATTGGGCACAACTGACTATGAGAGGACCTACCCTGCTGCAACTAACCTCAAGTGTTCAGCTTATGCCTGTCCAGTCCCCAGCCTCCCACTCTCGTAGGAGACTCAGGCCAAAACTCCCCACTCTACACAGTCTCCTGCTTACCAGCTATGCTGGATTGGATCCCACAGTCCCTTCAGCATGACACTTTCTGCTCTTCCTGTGTAGTCCAACTCAGTGGAACCAAACTGTGCTCCCATTCTGGTTTCTTTGTTGGCAGAGCTGCTGTGTGTGCACATGCAAGCACAGGGTCCCTACTTAGTAGTTTTGCCTCTCCTTTTTTAAGAGTCTCTATGCAGCTCCCTCACTGCAGCACTGAAGCCTAGGATGGTTCTCTGAGTGCTTCACCTCTCTAAATAGCACAAAGTCTTTCTTGAAGAGTTTACCACAGCCTACCAATATCTCTGACAGTTTTACATTGAGTATTTCTCTGAAGTCTCCTGGATAGTGCTGCAGCTATGGACATGCTGCTCACTGTGTGTGTGTGTGTGTGTGTGTGTGTGTGTGTGTGTGTGTGTCCTTAGTCTTCCAGACTTTGTATAGCCTTTCAAGTTTCACCCAACTAGGGTTTAGGGTTTTCCGTGTGTGGGACCAGGGACCAGTTCCAGGAAGGGAGGAAGCCACTAAGCTTTTTTTTTTTTTTTGACTGATGTCTCCTCTGCAGGCACCTTACATAGGGCATTTCCCCCTCAGCTTATAAAATCTCATACTAGGAAGAGAGGAAGAAGGTGATGAGGTAGGAGGGAGCAGATTCCACTTCCCCCTACATACAGGAGAAAAACTTAGCTGATTAGCAGAGGAACAGAGCAAACAGCTAACAGTGCCCAGCATACATGAAAATAGGAAACCAAAAATTATAGTGGACATTGAGAAACCAGATGGTAAGGAGAGTGCTTCAGGACAGTAAGGTCTCAGGGACCAGCTCAGGGACCAGGGCTGCTGCAGCCCCAGGCCCTATGCCTGCCAGGTCTGCCACAGTGTTCTTGGAAGAGAGCTGGTTCAACTGCTCTCTCCCTGGCAAAACAACATTTGAGTAGCACAGGGAGTGACCTGGTTGCTTGAAGTCGCAGACAGGGGAATAAGGACTAAGTGACAAACACACAGGGGCTGTGAGCACCCACGAAGTCTGTGGACACCAGCTTGGAAGAGTTGAGAATCGAGCCACGATGGACCCTGACCCCAATAGTCCCCAGTCTGATTAGACAGCTGGGCTGTGCGAGAGGCCAGGCCATTGTATGGAGTGGTAGGCTTGAGTAGGAGGAATTTCTCAAAAAGAAGAAGTGGGGAAAAAGAGACACTATTTGGGGAGTTCTCCTTCAAAAAAATCACTCCAGCTGCCTCCCCACCCAGCCTGGCAGCACTTTCAAGGAAACAGGGGAGGCCCTGTGCACCCCCATAGCGCTGGGAAGGGTGCATGCCCCAACCCATGGGGATGGACAGGCTGGCCAAGCATGCCCAGCAATGCACTATGAGGAAAACACTAGCCCACAACAGTAACTCCAAGAAGGGTGTGCTCCGAGGAAGGCCTGGATCCTGCACACAGGGCCCCACGGAGAGGTACTGTGCTAGCACTGAGGAGAGTGCTTGGCTAGCCTTGCAGAGAGTGTGTGCATGAGGCTGACATAGTGCTGATTGGAAGGGAAAAACACTTCTCAGCCCACTGCAGCCAGCAACACCAGCAAAACCAGTATGGCCAGTTTGAAACCACCAAGAGGACTTCTATTCTTTTTTTTTTAGTAATTTCTTATTTTTAATTTTATTATTTTTATCTCTCAATCCCTTTTTCCTCTCCTTCTTTATTGTTTTATTCCTTCTTCCTTTCTTTCCAATTGTATCTCTTCTTACTTCCTTCTTCCACTTCTGTTTATTTTTTAAATACCCACAAGTGAGACAAAAAAACCCGGAACTGTGAAAAGAACAGAGTTGGACCCAAAGAGGGGACATACAAACAGCTGAGACAGTGAGAAATATTTTACTTTACTGTTACAGAGAACCTGCAAGTTATTGCATATTTGTATTATTATTTTTTCATTATTCTTACATCCTTTATTTTAATAGTATTTTAGTATGCCTATTCTTTCTGTTTAGCCTTCTTTCTTGGCTGGTTATATTGTATCCTTTGACAGGGCTTCCCTGTTCTCTCTTTCATACTGTATTGTTATATTACTGTCCTTCACTAAATTTGTATTCCATTAGCACACTACTCAAGGTCCTATACTCCCTATTCTTGATATCCAGATCACATAGATTTTGTCATGTGACTGTTGCTCTAATATTATTGTAAATAATAGCTATTCCATACAACTCTATCTGCTACACAACACCCTTTGCAGATCTCAGCCTACTTCACGGTAGCCTGAACTCTATTACCATAGTGGTTAACTCTATTCTCTCACACACTACACCTATTTACTATCCTTTACTCTTACCTTACCTCAGAATCTGATCTTCCACAACCTCACTGCCTTCTAGATAAAACTCACAACCCTTACATCCCCAACAAGAATCTTATCTTCTCTCCATCTTTCTAAAAAGAAGCTAATTGGGTGAAATATCATGGTTAACACTATACATAGGCAAAGGATCTACTATCTCTTCTCTACTGGCTGCTACTGTAAATATCATAGGATACTCTCTTGCTGTCTTAAACCATTTTGCCACCTCCCTCCAACTGATGACAAAAAAAAAGAGTAGGTGGAAGCTGTGAACACCAGGATACCTGCTGGAAGAGGAAACCCAACAACAAAGGAACAACCAACACAGAACAAGAGAAGAAGGTGAAGCAGGGAGTGGAAACCACACAAACCTCAATCCAGAACCTATCTGGAAATACAACTAAATAGTGGAGAAGTTACTCAGAACAAACAACTGAATAAAAGCAAGACAGAATCCTCAAAACCTTGTACACACAGAAGAAACAACTTCAACAAAACCTGCCATCACCAGCACAACAAAATACAAGAGGTGGTGGACAGAGTGACCCTCAGTGAACCAGCTGGTGGTAAGAACCCACCAAAAAAAAAAAAGATCCAACAACAATAAAAACCCAAAGACAAATGCAGACCCAGCACAAATGACAGCCCAGGACCAGTGAGCTCAGGAGATCAAGGAGACTGCACCACTGAAGCTCACAGAAATTCTATCACAGAAGTTCACACCATAAACCCAGGGAGACAGAACAGATCACTTAAAGAAGCTGAGGCTAACAAAAAGAATCTCACAAATAATGGGAAGACAAAGAAACAATCCCCAAGTGAAAGGAAAGGAGGAAGTCTCAGAAAGAATGCTAAATGAAATAGAGGCTATCAGATATTGAATTCAAAGGAATGGTTGTCAGGAAGCTCAATGAGCTCACAGTTAATTACCAGAAACCACAGAGAAACTACAATGAACTCACTGAAAACTATATCAACATGAAAAAGGGTATTGAAACTATCAACAAGGGCTAACAGGAAATGAAGAATGCAATTGCTGAACTGAAGAACACAGTAGAGGGAATCAAAAGCAGGATTGATGAAGCAGAGGGTCATATCAGTAAGCTGGAAGACAAAGTAGGAAACACAGAGAAAGAGCAAGTGAAGGAAAAGAGGCTCAGAAAGAATGAAGATGGATTAAGAAAAAGGCAGGACAACATGAAACATAACCATATTCATATAATAAGGATACCAGAAGAAGGACAAGGGATAGAAAATCTATTTGAAAAACTAATGACAGAAAATTTTCCCAATTTGATAAAATAAAAAGTGACACAAATCCAGGAAACACAGAGAGTCCCAATCAGGAGGAACCCAAAGACACCTACTTCAAGACACATCATCATTAAAATTGCAAAATTCCAAGATAAAGAGAGAATCTTAAAGGCAGCATGGGAAAAACAAGAAGGAACATACAAGGGAGACCTAATAGAACTAGCAGCCAACTGCTCAATGGAAATGCTCCAAGCCAGAAGGGAATGGCAAGACATATTCCAAGTAACTAAAACCAGAGGCCTGCAACCAAGACTATTTTATCCAGCAAGGATCTCAATTAAAATGGAAGGTCAAATAAGGAGCTTCCCACACAAAAGAAGCCTCAAAGAATATACCTTCTCCAAATCAGCTCTGCAAACTTGCTAGAGGGTGTGCTTTAAGAACAAGAAAAACAGTGAAAGAGAGAGGAACACAGGTACAGAAAAATGCCAATGAATAAGTATCTATCAATAATTACCTTAAGTATAAATGAATTAAAAAACACAATTAAAAGACACAGAATAGTGGAGTGGATACAAAAATATGACCCACACATACACTGACTACAGGAGACCAACCTCAGAACAAAAGATCTACACAGACTGAAAATCAAGGGCTGGAAACAAATATTCCAATAAATGGACAGGGGGGAAAAAAGGTGGGATAGCAATACTCATATTGGACAAAAGAGACTTCAAAAGAAGAGCCATAAGAAGAGACCCAGAAGGTCACTTCCTAATATTCAAGGGAAGAATCCATCAAAAAGACATAAACATTGTGAATATAGATGCACCCAACATAGGAGCATCCAAATACACAAAGAAAATCTTGGAGGACTTCAAGAAACATTGACAGCAACACAATCATAGCAAGAGATTTTAATACCCCACTGTCAAAAATAGATCATCCAAACAAAAAATCAACAAAGATATTGTGCTATTGGACAATGCCCTAGATGAAATGGACTTAACAGACATGTGTAGAGCCCTTCATCCCAAATAATCAAAATACAGTCTTTTCAAATGCAAATGAAACATTTTCAAAGATAGACCACATGATGAAACACAAAACAAGCCTCAACAAATTCAAGAAAATTGAAATCATACCAAGCATTTTCTCTGACCATCGGGACTGAAACTAGAAAGCAACCTCGAGGAAAAAAAAACCCAAACACTCAAATTTATAAAGATTGAATAGCATGCTATGAAACAATGAATGGGTCAATAATGAAATTAGGAAAGAAAACAAAAAGCTCCTGGAAACAAATGAAAATGAACTCACAACAACCCAAAACTTATGGGACACAGCAAAGGCAGTCCTGAGAGGTAAGTTCATAGCAACACAGGCCTATCTGAAAGTAATGGAAACATTTCAAATAAGCAACCTAACCTCATGCCTACAGGAACTTGAGGAACAAAAACAAAGGCAGCCCAGAGCAAGTAGAAGGAAGGAAATAACCAAGACCAGAGCAGAATTAAATGACATACAGACTAAAAGTGCAATTCTAAGGATTAATGAATCCAGGAGCTGGTTCTTTGAAAAGATGAACATAATTGACAAGCCTTTAAGCAGGCCCATCAAGAAAAAAGGAGAGAGGACCCAAATAAACACAATCAGAAATGAAAGAGGAGAGATTACAACTGATACCACACAAATACAAAGGATTATGAGAAATTACTATGAAGAACTACATGCCAAGAAATTTGAAAACCTAGATGAAATGAACAAATTTCTAGAAAAATATAATCTTCTAAAACTCAATAAAGAAGAAGCAGAAAGCCTGAACAGCAATAACAGCTCAGGAAACTGAAACAGTAATCAAAAAGTTTCTGACACACAAAAGCCCTGGACAAGACAGTTTCACAGAAGAATTCTACAAAGCATTTAAGGGAGAGATAACCTAATATCCTCAACAGTTATTCCAAAAAATTCAAAAACATGGAAGACTCAAACTCTATTTATGAAGCCAGCATTATTTTAATCCAAAAACCAGATAAAGACATAACAAAGAAGGAAAACTTCAGGCCAATATTGCTGATGAACATAGATGCTAAAATCTTCAACAAAATATTGGTAAATTGCATCCTGCAATACATTAAAAAGATCATACACCATGATCAAGTGGGATTCATCCCAGGGATGCAAGGATGGTACAATATTCACAAATCAATAAACATAATACACCATATAAACAAAACAAAATACAAAAATCACATGATCTTATCAATAGATGCTGAAAAAGCATTGGATAAGGAACAGCACCCATTTATGATAAAAACACTCGGCAAAGTGGGAATAAAGGGAGCACTCCTCACCATAATAAAAGCCACGTATGACAGACCTACAGCCAACATCATACTCCATGAACAAAAACTTAGAGCTTTCCCACTAAGATCAGGAACAAGACAAGCTTGTCTGCTTTCACCACTGCTATTCAACTTAGTGCTGGAAGTCCTATGCACAACAGTCAGACAACATAAAGAATTAAAGGCATCCACATTGGAAAGGAGGAAGCAAAACTGTCATTGTTTGAAGATGACATGACAGTGTACACAGAAAATCCTATAGTCTCCACCAAAAAACTAGTCAACCAAATAAATGAATTTGGCAAAACAGCCAGATACAAATTCAATACTCAGAAATCAAGGCATTTTCACAAGTCAACAATGAAAACCCAAGTCTCTACAGTCAATTAATATTTTACAAAGGGGGAAGAAGCATAAAATGGAGCAAAATTGCCTCTTCAATGTATGGTGTTGGAAGATCTGGACAACTACATGCAAAAAAATGAAACCCGATCACCAACTTAAATATTACACCATATACAAATATAAATTCAAGGAATGAATTTATATGGAATACAAAGTAGAAAACACGTAGAAAGAGCAAGTGAAGGAAAAGAGGCTCAGAAAGAATGAAGATGGGTTAAGGAAAAGGCAGGACAACATAAAACATAACAATATTCATATAATAAGGATACCAGAAGAAGGACAAGGGATAGAAAACCTATTTGAAAAACTAATGAAAGAAAATTTTACATTTAAGTCTTTTAAATGTAAGACTTAAATGTAAGTTGTGACACCATAAAAGTCCTAGAGGAAAATGTTGTTAGGAAAATCTCAGACATTTCATGGAGCAACATCTTCACAGGTATGTCGCCTAAAGCAAGGCACATAAAGGAAAGAATAAACAAATGGTACCTCATCAAATTGAAAAGCTTCTGCATAACTGCAGAAAACAACATTAAAATGAAAAGAGGGCCAGCTCTATGGGAAAACATATTTGCCAGTGATACCTCAGACAAGGGTTTCATTTCCAAAATATACAAAGAACTCACATGACTCCACTCCAAGAAGACAAACAACCCTGTTCAAAAATGGGCAAAATACTTGAACAAACACTTCTCCAAGAAGGACATACATAGGGCCCAGAGACACGTGAAAAGATGCTCAGCATCTCTAGCCGTCAGAGAAATGCAAATTAAAACCACAATGAGATACCACCTCACACTGGTCAGAATTGCCATCATGAACAAATCAATGAACAAGTATTGGAGAGGATGCAGAAAAAAGGGAACACAAGTGCACTGTTGGTGGGAATGCAGACTGGTGCAGCCCCTGTGGAAGACAGTGTGTAATTTTTTAGAAAGCTAAAAATGGAACTGCCTTTTGACCCAGCAATACCACTGCTGGGATTATACCCTGAGAGCCCTGAAACACCAATCTAAGAGAACCTATGCACCCCAATCGTAGCAACACAATTTATAATAGTCAAGTGCTGGAGGCAACTTAAGTGCCCATCAGTAAATGAGTGTATCAAAAAATAATGGTACATTTACACAATGGGCTTTTATGCAGCAGAGAGAAAGAAGGAGCTTCTATCCTTTGTGACAGCATGGATGGAACTGAAGAGCATTATGCTAAGTGAAATAAGCCAGGCAGTGAGGGACAAATACCATATGATCTCACCTTTAACTGGAACATAATCAGCAGAAGAAAAAAACAAACAAAACATAACCAGAGACATTGAAATTAAGAACAACCTAACACTAGCCAGAGGGGAAGGGGAAGGGGACAATTAGGAGAAGTGTTTTAGGAACTTATATAACTACTATAACTACTTATCACTACTACAAAGGACACATGGAAAAACCCAAGGGGAAGGGTGGAAGCAAGCGAGGGAGGGGGGTTTCACTGGGGTGGGTGACCGGGATGGGGAGAGAATGCAGACAAGTGTAATTGAACAACAGTAAAGTTTTTTTTAAGTTTAAATGATTTAAAAAATAATAAGCTGAAACATTGTACCTTAACAACAATAAATTAAAAATTAAAAATATATAAATATATATGTAGAACCAAATAATACAACTCCAAAAAATATTCTAATTAAAATTGTGCAAAAGAACTGAATAAGCATTTTTTTCCAAACAGGACATACAAATGGCCAGTAGACATATGAAAGGATGCTCAATATCACCACTTATTAGAAAATGCAAATTAAAATCTCAATGAAATAGCACCTGGGATTTGTCAGAATAGCTATCATCAGTAAATCAACAAACAACAAGTGTTGGCAAGGATGTGGAGAAAAGGGAACCCTCATGCACTGTTGCTGGGATTGTATATTGGTGCAGCCACTATGAAAAACAGAATGGAGATTCCTCTAAAAATTAAAAATGGAATTACCATATGACCTAGCAATTTTACTTCTGGGTATTAACCTGAAGAAACCCAAAACACTAATTTGAAAAGAAATGTGCATTGCTTTGCTTATTGCAGCATTATTTACGACAACCTAGATATAGAAGCCACCTAAGTGCCCATCAATAGATGATTTGATAAAGAAGATGTGGTATATATCCACAATTGATTGTTACCTGCCCATAAAAAAGAATGTAGTTTTAATATTTGCAACAAAATTTATGGACCTACAGGATATTATGCTATGTCAAATAATCCAGACAGAGGAAGACAAATGCCATATAATTTCACTTATATGTGAAATCTAAAAAGCAATATATGAACAAGCAAAACAATAATGAACTCATAGCTATAGAGATATTTGATGGTTGCCAGATATGAGGGGGTTGGCAGGATGGGGGGCAAAAGGGAAAGCAATTAAGGTTTATAAATTGCCAGTTATAAAACTAGTTGCAGGAATGTAAAATACAACATAGGGAATATGGGTAGTGAACTTATGTGGGGTATCACTTCATACATTATATAAATGTCTATTATAACATTATATAGCAACTGTAATTATAAAATTAAAGAATATGTTTTAAAATAGGTAACAAAGATATTTTTATGATGAAAGACACAGTTCATTTTTTGTTTGTTTGTTTTCACTGCACTTTTTGGGGAAGTTCTTCAGGGAAGAATTCTCTTGTTCTTCAAGGTAGGTAGAGCTATACAGTTCCCTTGATAATCTTTTCACTCCTTACTTATTTCTCTTGAAAAATTTGTGATGGAATTTGTCCGTCTTAGTCACATTTACATTTCCATGACCCAGAGAGATTTCTGCCACTCAGCAAATGGTGGATAAATAATGAGTGAATTAATAGCAGAGACAAAGATGCCCACACTTAACATTATTATTTAACATTTCCTGGGGATTATAGATATGACAATAAATAGGAAAAAGGACAAGATAAAAATATTGGAAGGAAAAAACTAAAACTACAAGTCTTTGCAGCTGATGTGAATATCTATATATAGATATATCTATATAGAAAATTCAAGAAGAGAATTCAGATGACATTATATAATATTAATATCAAAATGCATCATGATTTCCAAATATCCTATATCAGAATGTTACCTGGCACAAGAGATCATGCAACTCAAAATGGTTTAAAGGAAAAAAGTTTTGTTTTATCTCCCCTCATCAACCAGATTGCCTTTCAATGGTTCTGTCTTCAGCACAGGTAGTTCTAAAGTCTCCATGACACCAACACTTCTTTTTATTTTCCTGTCCACCTGAGTGTCTGCCTTTCTCTGTCTATTACATTCTCTAGGCAGAAATTTTTAAAGTATCAGGGAGAATCGGCACTGGCAGCTCTTGACATACAAATACAATTCCAGCAGGAAAAATACTCCCATCTTGACATATTCATGTATTTTTTTCCAGAAGAATTGTTGGTGGTCCACTTTGGCTTGCATTCCAACTACCAAGTCAGTTATCCATCAAGCCATAGGTTGTCATTAGAATTCCAGCCAGGATCATGACTACTATCCCAATGATTATGTGTAGCATGTCAGATGAGGGTATGGACATAGTTTGGCAGGTTCATCAGAACCACATGGGATGGGGGAAGACTCCTCAGGCAAGAGGCATTATTACTACCAAAAGAGAGAGAGAGAGAGACAGAGAGAGGGACACAAAGAGAGAGAGAGACAGCAAGGAGTTTGAAAAGACAAAAACCAGAGCTGCAAAAGCCCACTACAATCCACCTGATGGCTGCTCAGAAGAGAAACGCATGCTTCTCATTACAGATAAAATTCTCAACTTAACTCCCTGTTTAAATTATATTTTTATCCCACATAAATACAAAATGCACTCCTCTCTCCAAAGGGAAATAATACAAAATTGCATTTAATTTTTGCCTGCCACCCCAAATCTCATGTCTCTAAGCAATGCACAGTCCTTTGAACTATGTTATAGATGTGACTCATAATCTAACCAGCCATCCTGAATCATAATTTTGCCACATCCTATCTAGAATGCTTATTAATGTACTTAGTAAAAGGGAAAAAATTGTTTCATTATTGCCATATCTTCAGTACCTCAATGCAAGCAGTCTTCAGCTCCATCTTCCTGTTTACAAAGTCACCTTCAGAGGTGTCCATTCACCATTCAGCCCATCTACTAAACTTGAATCTTAATTATTATAGTTCCAAGATCTATAGTTGTGTTTCTTCATGCTACTATGATTTTGTCCTTATTCTTTTGAAGACATGAATTCTATTTTTAAGCTCTTCCTTTTTTACCTAACTGCATCTCTTTGAGTGTTTGTCCTTCAGCTCTTGAGTGCTATGCTGCCTTATTGGGTGAGAGTTTCTCTCACAGCTTCCATGATTCTTGAATGCCTGTTCATATACCGATTTTTCCCAGTTAGAAGATGCTGCTTCTATTTACTATGACAGCTTTACATGACTTCCAGGTACCCCCATATCTTGTCTTCCATTTCTTCTGCACCACCCCCCATCATCTGAGCACTTTCAAACAGCCACTCCACTACTCTAGGATGAGGCAAACCCTCAAGGGCCTCTCTTCTTGACCCATGTTGGGGACAGAGGAAGGAGCTCTGGCCAACTATGCAGAACGTAATTTTTGCATCCAGATACCTCAACAAAATCATCAGCTCCCTACCAACCCCAGTTCTATGTCTATGACCCTTGGTTTGAGGTGACCCTAGGATCCCTTACACCTAAGACAACATATTTGGGTTCTTTGTTAATTTAACCCCTTCTGTATCCTGATTCTCAGGACTTCTTCTAAATATCTGCTTCACTTATAACACTTATTTATCATTATTTCTAGAGCTTTCTAGATTGATGAGAGAGGATGGAAGGTAGAAAATGAGACAGAAAAGTATATCTGTCATTTCCAGTGTTATGGAGTTGGGGGGATAGTGGTGGGGGTATGTGCTTAATCTGCCTGTGTAGCTTTTAAATAAAGACTTCCTTTCCTTTGTCAAGAAACATCTTTCTCTGGAATTGTGCCTAGACAGTGGTGGTGAGCAGCAGGACCCCACCTGCTGTTCAGTAATATAAATATCCTGCAAAATTTCAATAAATTTGCCACTGTATTTCTTTTTTTATTTTTAATATTTTTATTTAACTCTTGTCCAAGTACAGTTTTCTGTCTTATATTCCCAGCCCTGCCCACCCAGTGCTCCCCTCATTTCCGCCCCCCCACCTTAGTTATTGTCCATGTGTTCTTTATACTTGTTCATGTGAGTCCATCCCCTTTTCCCCGATGATTCTCTCCCCTGCCTCCTATGGTCCCTGTCAGCCTGTTCCATATTTGAGTGTCATTGGTCATATTTTGCTTGCCTGTTTGTTTTGTTGTTTAGATTCCTGTTAGAGGTGATATCATATGGTATTTTTCTTTCACTACCTGGCTTATTTTGCTCAGCATAATGCTTTCCAGTTCCATCCATGATGTTGCAAAGGGTAGGAGCTCCTTCTTCCTTTCTGCAGCATGAAATTCTATTGTGTAAATGTACCATAGTTTTTTGATCCAGTCATTTACCGATGGGCATCTAGGTTGCTTCCAACTCTTGGCTGTCGTAAATTGTGCTGCTGTGAACGCCGGGGTGCATAGGTTCTTTTGGATTGGTGCTTCAGGGTTCTTAGGATATACTCCTAACAGTGGAATTGCTGGGTCAAAAGCACGTTGATTTTCAGTTTTCTTAGAAAATTCCATACGTTTTTCCATAGTGGTTGTACCGATCTGCAATCCCACCAACAGTGAGCTAGGGTCCCCTTTTCCCCACAACCTCTCCAGCACTTGTTGTTTGTTTCTTTGTTTATGATAGCCATTCTGACTGGTGTAAAGTGGTATCTCATTGTGGTTTTAATTTGCATCTCTCTGATAGCTAGCGATATTGAGCATCTTTTCATGTGTCTCTGGATCCTCTGTATGTCCTCCTTGGAGAAGTGTCTGTTCAAGTCCTTTGCCCCTTTTTTAATTGGGTTGCTCGTCTGTATTTCTCAAAGTGAAAATGATATCCCAGACCATGCCCTCTCATTGTAGGCTTCAGCCAGTATTCTAGACATCTTTCTGGATCTCCTCCTTGCAGGATGGAGGAGTGCCAAAGCACTGGGAGCCTGGGAAGTGTCAGTCCTGCATCATCATTTGCCCACACTGGCACCTACTGAGTTGTCTCCATACCTTGGTCTCAGGTGGCTCTTTATCCTCCTCATCCCACCTCTAGTGTCCAACCCCTCTCACCATGTTTTGATGCTATGGATGGGTACTGGAACCTCTCCCTGGAAACACTCTTCGGGAATGATGCTGCCTTCTGTGGAGTGCTGCAAAAGTGGGCAGCTTTCTGATTTCCCTGAGTCCTTCTGTGGCTTCTATCATTCCTGCTCTCACGACTCAGCCCAGAAGATGGTGGCAGGACATAGAGCTTCTTCTCAAGGACATTAGAACATATCACTCAACTTCTTTTCCTCTTCCTGTGGTAAATGGCAAAAAAAGTAGGCATAAATGCACTTCATTTCCATATGTTCAATCCCTGCAATGTGATTTTGTGCTCCTCCCATCAGGAGGGAGTGGTACTGTTGAGCCTGGGCTTGGCTGTGTGACCTGCTTTGACCAAGAGGACACTAGCAAACATTATGCAAAGAGGATGGAAAGCATTTCCCCATCTAGCTTCCCTGAGCCCACCGTGGAAAGAAGCTGGATTAGCCTCCTTTTGGATGAGTGCAGCCCCAGCCATCCCAGGCTTCTCAGCAAAGGTCCAGACGTGTAGGTGAGGCTGTTGTAGATGATCCAATCCCAGCTGAGCCAGCAAAGACCAGAAGAACCACCCAGCCAACCCACAGATCAATGATAAATAAATTGTGCTGAGTATAACAATGAGTTTTGATCTGTTTTTTTTTAATGCAGCAAAAGCTACCTGATATACCCTTTCTGTGCCTTCTCCATCCCTGGAAAACTTTCCTCTAGAAAAAGAAAAACTGTCCCTGGATGATCGTGTGTTCTTTCAAATCTATCAAGAAGCTTTGAAAGTCTGGGGGCTTTAGATAAACAGCATACCAAGCTCCTGAAATAAAAAGGCAAGATTAATTCTTGTTTACCTTGCCTAACTCCATACCATGCAGGGACAAATGCCTCATGGTCCAGGAATGAGCTGCAGTTCAAATAGAAATTACAATGAACCAAGAAATAATTATTAACACATTAAAATACAATTTCACCACATATTTACTGAGTCCCCACTAGAGTCCAGACAACTTGTTGAGTACTGAGGACATAATGAAGAGCAAAATAGAATGAGACCCAACTCTCACGGGTCTTGCAATCTGACTAGGGACCCATGTATCAATCAAATCATCATACAAACTGTCATTTATTCATTCATTCACTCAATACCATTCATCCACTTATGTGACAAGTATTTGCTGAGTGAGTATCTTCTGTGTTCCAGGAGCTCCAGGAGGCATGGGGCCTACAGCAGTGAACATATGTTGACAATCAACTGCCTGGAAGGCAGATGCAGAGTGAGGAGCAGGAGTGACAGGGCCCAGAGAAGCCTTCCTTGAGCAGGTGTGGTTGAAGCTCAAACCCAAAGACACAGTTAACTTAGCAAAGACATGGGGGTTGAGTTTGGGGGTGGGAGGGAGTACATTATGGACAGAAGGCATAGCAAGTGCAGCTCATACCTCTGCCAAAGAGGCCCTGAGAGAAGGCCAGACTCCAGAGGATTCCAGAGGCTCCGAAGGGGAGCTGGCCCAGGTGGCCATTTCCCCTGTGTAGGGCCATCCCACTTGACTCCAATCCACTTGACCCAGGTATTGAATGCACCTTGTGAGCAGCCATCTTTCCTACCTCTGACACTCATTCTCTTGACACATCCTGCCCTGTAGCTCCTGTACTCCCATGCCTTCTCTGTTGGGAGAGTCATTCTGAAGAGATGACTCAGACTCCCCCGACAAGACTATGACACCCCACAGATAGGGACTCCCTACTCATTTGTATGGCTGAAGGTCCAGCATGGTCAGAGAGGTGGGTCCAGGATGGCTACATAGAGATATGGGGCTGGAACTTTGGGAAATTTTGAGGAATGATAATGATTCTGTGGTCTAAAGAGACCAGACTCTCTTTGCTGCTGCAGAGTAAGGAACTAGGCAGTGCTACACTTTGGGGATGATTGGTGAAGAATGCAGGCTCTGCACCAGCAGGCCCAGAAAAAGCTGCTGCTATAAGGGCTGCATGTGGCACTGACTGTAAAGAGAGTAGTTGGCACACAGTAAACATTCAGTAAATGTGTGATGCTGCTTAAATATTTCTTAGTTTGACTCCCAGCAGCCAAATGAGGCAAGGGATTCCCTGGAGGTTTGGAGAGTAAAAGATGCTGCTGTATGCCACAGACACAAGCACAAGGGTCCTGGGGAGACAGAGTGCACCCAAGATGTTCCTGGCTATGTAAGGAATTCCTGCCCCAGTTAATCAGCAACAGACTGGAGAGGTCCAGACCAGACCTCGGTCAGGATCCAAACCTGAAGGTTGGAGGAATGGTGGACTCTAGCCTAGTGGGAACAGGCAAGGCAGCAGCACAGTAATGCCATATCATCAGCCTGTGCCCTCCACCTCTTCATCTGTAGTTCAGAGCAGTGAGCTGGACCAAAGGGTTGTGAGGAAGATATATGAAAAGACATGCAATTCCCAGGACAGGTTCTGTCTGGGCTCAACAACAGTTGTCACTTTCCATAGGGCAGGGGCTGGGACACAGGCAGCAAAACTATTTCAGAATTGGGATGCTTCTTGTGAACTGGATCTTATTCAGTCACTTATTTGCCATACGGTGAATAAGCTCCTACCATACAGAGCACTTTGTTCTACTTATAGTTCAAGATATTTACCTTCTCTGGTGGTCACATGGATGTGCTCCCTCAGCTGATGGGGGATGTCAGTAGGTGCCCTCATTGTCACCCCAGCTTCAGACACCATCACACAGGCCTGTCACCTCCAGGCTCATACCATGCCACTGTCTCATACAGATGTATCAAGGCCTAGCCACCTACCTGACTTGGGACAGCTCTGCTGGCCACTCTGGCACCAGACCCTGAGCTTCTCAAAGTCAGGTGCTTGTTTCTGCTTCCTCCCTCCCTGCAGGCTGGGCCAAGGCCCTCCTGAGAAACCTACTGCGAGGCCCATGAGGTCATCCACTGGCAATACCTCCATAAGGCAGACAGTGAGCAAGGACAATGAAACACCAAATGAAGGACTGTTTCCCATACTGAGGGCTGCAGAAGATAGGATCAGGGCCCTGGAGACCAAGAGGCACAGAGGAGCAGCTCAGGGTGAACAAATGAGTCTCTCTCAAGGAGAAGACACTTACGTGGAGATCCAGAGGTTGTAAGGCAGACAGCCCTGCTGTGACAACCAGGAGAGAGAATCTGGGGAGAAGAGCAGCAAAGTCCAAGGCTCAAAGTGGCAAAAATTGAATGGTGCAGTAGGCAAAGCCTCAGTCCTTAGAAACAAATGGTCGGGGTTTACATGACACCTGAAAGGGTTACCTGAAGAAATAGCTGGAGGATTACCTGAAGGATATCTGAAGGGTACCTGGAGGGTTGCCTAGAATGTATATGGGGGGCTGTTTGAAAGAAACCGGGAGATACCTGGAGGGATACCTGGTGTTGGCTGGTGTTGGCTGAGCTGGTAGGGCTGGCAGGCAGCAGCTCCCTTACCTCATTCTCCCAAGAATTTTCAATTAGGTCCAGGGTAACCTCTGGCTGCCCTGATTCTGCTGAGGATGTTGAGGCTCAATAACCCCAGGGCAGCCTAATGCAGCTGCTCTAAAATCACCTAGTCAGACTTTCACCAGCAGAAATCCTCTGCTTCAGGCACTTGTATCCAAAGCAATTCACAGCCTACTTCCTTCCAAGGAAGGGTTTAATCTGCTGGCACTGGGCTGGGGGCTGGAACAATTAATTAAAAATCCCAAGGAACAGCCAGCTCTCATTAAAGCCTGCATGAGGCTGGGGAAAAGGGACTCTAGGTGAGAACTCCCTAGCCAAGCATTTTCTTATCTATTCTCTCTATCCATCCTGGTTGTAGCTCTGAGAAGAGGGAATTATGTCCATTTTGCAAGTGCAAAAATAGAGACTCAGGTTAAGTTGTGTGTCAGGGTATTCCAACTCCAAAGCAGTGGGGCCAAGATCCTTAGCTGGCAAGTCCAAGTCCTCTGTGCTCCCACCACAACTGGGGACCACAAGAGCTCTCTCTAGTCTCCTGAGGGAAGGAATAGCTAACCTGGAGTGACATTAAGAATACTCCTACCAGCTCTGCTCCCCAGGGCTACAGAGGGTCAGCCTTATGCCAGGTCAGGGAGGGCCAAAAGAGGTTCATAGAAGGCACTTTTGACCCTGAGGTGCTATGGGGATATGAATTACTCTTGACTGAGGTAGATTTTTTTTATTTCCTCAGAGAAAAACAGAATCCTCTGAGCACATCTGGGCCTGACTCCATGCTGAGTGCTACTGGGGTCCCCAGAAACAAGTCTCCTCCATCCTACTTGTACAGACATGCTTTACAAGACCTTAGATTCTACCAGCTCTTCCTGCAAGAGACTGATTCAGACTTTTGCAGCTCTTTTAACCAAAAGCAGTAATGATGCTCAATAGCTTCCCAGACAAGATCATGAAAGGTGCTGCAACATCTGCCTGGCTCCTTGGAGCTCTAAGCCCCCAGACAGAAGGTCCAGGTCCCTGAGGCCACATGCTGACAGTCCAACTAGCCCTGGTGCAGGGATATAGGGAGAAGCCCTGAGACCACACAGAGAGACATAGACAGCCTCCTTCTCCCCCAGCTTCTGCTCCCCAGGTCCTGCTTCTCCATTTGACAGCCACTGCATGAGAGATTTTCAACTGTAACAGGGTGCAGCCCAGAGGAGGGACCCAAATAGGGATTTGGAATGGGGTCCAGAAATGAGGTGTCCAGGAAATATTAGAAAGATATATAGAATGTCTGTCCCCCTCATCCCTACAGGTGTGAGCTGGGAGAAGGGACACATAGAGCAGGAACATGCAGAGTTATTTTGTACAGCAACAGCTTTGCAGCTAACCTCTGGAATGGTCATTTAACATATCTATAACCTTCATCTGGTTGCATAGATTTGTTAAATATCTGTGGCCATGCTTTGAGCCGGGGGATGGAAGTGACTTCCACCCATGATGTAACTAGGGGGCAGCTCCCTCTGGTTACAGCACCTTCATGAGAGCTTGGAGAAGATTGGGTCTATAACATGCGGCCACACCTGCCCAGACTTATAATGGCAGCCCAGTAAACCTGCAAAATTACAGGAATGCTGGCAGGTGTAACTGAATGTAGGAAGAGTTGAAAATAGGGGTGCAGAGGAAGGCTGGTGAGGGGATTTAAACCCAGACTCAGCAGCCATGCGAGAAGAGAAACATACAGCTTTGGCGAGAGTATCACACGGCTTTAGGGTGCTCCCTTTTGGCACATGGCTTAGGAAGCAGGAGAGACTTTGCCTGGAAAAAGGGGGTGAAAGGATTCTTGCTGGTGGGCCATGAGAAGGTGCCACATGGCTTTGGATTATGTGGAGATTCTGGAGGTGACACAGCTGATGGTGCCAGGAGCCTGAATCAGGGACTTCTACTTCTATTCCTGAGATACAGTACCCCAGACTGAGCAGAGGGAGAAGGAAGGACTGTGTGCATCTGTGGGTATCCTAAAGGACTTTAATACTTGAATGAAGACATTAGGTCACTACTCTAAGTCTGTATAGCTTTAAGTAAATATTTCCTTTCCTTTTCACAAATCTCTGGCATTGAAAGACGCCTTTCCTCTGGTGGCATGCATAGTGAACCTAACGGGAGGTCATTTCATTAATAGTATATCCTACCCCACCCCCTTGGCCCTGTTCTGTAACAGAACCATACCTGCCCACTGAACACTCCCCATAAGAGATAATAAAACGATTGTTGTCATCTGTTTTTAAAATATATTTTATTGATTATGCCATTACAGTTTTCCTCTTCCCCCCTTCATTCCCCTCCACCCTGCACACCCCCTCCCCCACTATTCCCCCTTTAGTTTATGTCCATGTGTCTCAAGTTCTTTAGATTCTGTATTTCCCATACTATTCTTGCTTTCCTCCTATCTATTTTCTACATACCGTCTATGCTACTTATTCTCTGTATCTTCTTCTCCCTTCTCCTCCTCCCACTCCCCTGTTGCTAACTCTCCATGTGATCTCCATTTCTATGTTTCTGCTCCCAATCTAGCTGTCCTCTTAGTTTGCTTTTGTTTTAGATGTGGCTCTTAATAACTGTGAGTTTGCTGTCCTTTTGCTGTTCATATTTTTTATCTTCTTTTTCTTCGATAAATCCCTTTAACATTTCATATACTAAGGGCTTGGTGATGATGAACTCCTTGAATCTGATCTTATCTGAGAGGCACTTTATCTGTCCTTCTATTCTAAATAAAAGCTTAGCTGGATAGAGCAATCTTGGCTGTAGGTCTTTGGATTTCATGACTTGGAATACTTTTTTCCAGCCGGTTCTTGCCTGTAAGGTCTCTTTTGAGAAATCCGCTGACAGTCTGATGGGCCCTCCTTTGTAGGTGACTGTTCCCTTATCTCTTGCTGCTTCTAGGATTCTCTCCTTTATTTTAAACTTGGCTAATGTAATTATGATGTGCCTTGGTGTGTTTCTTCTTGGGTCCAACTTCTTTGGGACTCTCTGAGCTTCCTGGATTTCTTGGAATTCTATTGCCTTTGCCAGATTGGGTAAATTCTCCTTTATTATTTGTTCAAATAAGTTTTCCAGGACTTCAACCAAGATGGAGGCATAAGTGGAAACACTGTGCCTTCTCCCACAACTAAGTTTGAATACAATAAAGGTTTAATAAACAAAGACGCAGCCAAAGAACAGAAAATTGAACTATATGGAAGTCTGACAACAACAAACCATTCAACCGGACCAGTAAGAGGGACAGAGCCAGCAGCAGAGCAGGGTCGGGCAGGAAGGATCCCCTGACCCCAGGCACCCAGGTAGCTGGGATAGCATCAGGCAGACCCAGTGAGGGCGCAAGGCGGCAGCCTGACCAGTCACACATTTGTGCACAAATAAACCAGCAAAGGAGTGAGCAGTGAGCAGTGAGACAGACCTCACAGGCCCCAGCGGCAGACCCAGTGTGGGCCCAAGGAGGCAGGCTGACCGTGGTCACACATTCATGTGCAATGACTCATACTGCACAGGCCCCAGCAGCAGGAAGCAGCAGAAGGGACCACCATTGCTACTCTTTGACCCTGCCCCCACATACAGCATCACAACCCAGTGACTGAGTTGCCCTGCCCTGGTGAACACCTAGGACTCTGTCCCTCATACATAACAGGTGCAAACAGACCAAAACATTATGGCTCAAGAAGAACTCAAAGCCCCAGAGCCAATAACTCTAAGCGACCTAGAAATAGCCAACCTATCAGATGCACAGTTCAAAATACTGGTGATCAGGATGCTCACAGAACTGGTTGATTATAGTCACAAATTAGAGGAACATATGAAGGCTAAACTAATTGAAATGAAGGGAAATGCACAAGAAGGCAATAGTGATGGAAAGGAAACTGGGACTCAAATCAATAGAGTGGACCAGAAGGAAGAATAAAACATCCAACCAGAAAAGAATGAAAAAACAAGAATTCAAAAAAGTGAGGAGGGGCTTAGGAACCTTCAGGACATCTTTAAACGTTCCAACGTCCGAATTATAGGAGTACCAGAAGGGGAAAAGAAACAGCCATGAGTGGAAAACTTATTTGAACAAATAATAAAGGAGAACTTCCTCAGTCTGGCAAAGAAGATAGACTTCCAGGAAATTCAGGAAGCTCAGAGAGTCCCAAAGAAGTTGGACCCAAGAAGGAACACACCAAGGCACATCACAATTATATTAGCCAAGATTAAAATGAAGAAGAGAATCCTAGAAGCAGCAAGAGATAAGGGGACAGTCACCTACAAAGGAGGGCCCATCAGAGTGTCAGCGGATTTCTCAAAAGAGACCTTACAGGCAAGAACCGGCTGGAAAAAACTATTCCAAGTCATGAAATCCAAAGACCTACAGCCAAGATTGCTCTATCCAGCTAAGCTTTTATTTAGAATGGAAGGACAGATAAAGTGCTCCTTAGATAAGATCAGATTCAAGGAGTTCATCATCACCAAGCCCTTAGTATATGAAATGTTAAATGGATTTATCTAATAAAAAGAGGATAAAAATATGAACAGCAAAAGGACAGCAAACTCACAGTTATTGACAACCACACCTAAAACAAAAGCAAACCAAGAGGACAGCTAGATCAGGACCAGAACCATAGAAATGAAGAATACAGGGATGGTTAGCAACAGGGGAGTGGGAGAAGGAGAAGGTACAGAAAATAAGTAGGATAGACTGTATGTAGAAAATAGATGGGGGGGGGCAAGAATAGTATGGGAAATATAGAATCTAAATAACTTGAGACACATGGTTATAAACTAAAGGGGGAATGGTGGGGAGGGGGTGTATAGGGCGGAGGGGAATGAAGAGGAGGAATAGAACAACTGTAATGGTATAATCAATAAAATATATTTTAAAAATAAATAAATAAATAAAAACATGATTTCAGACTGAAAAAAGTTTTCCACCTGTCACTCTTCCTCTTCCCCTTCTGGTACCCCTATAATTCGGCTGTTGGAACGTTTAAAGATGTCCTGAAGGTTCCTAAGCCCCTCCTCACTTTTTTGAATTCTTGTTTCTTCATACCTTTCTGTTTGTTTGGTTTTTTGCTTCCTTCTGGTCCACTCTATTGATTTGAGTCCCAGTTTCCTTTCCATCACTATTGCCTTCCTGTGCATTTCCCTTGATTTTAATCAGTTTAGCCTTCATTTGTTCCTCTAATTTGTGACTAAAATCAACCAGTTCTGTGAGCATCCTGATCACCAGTATTTTGAACTGTGCATCTGATAGGCTGGCTATTTCTTGGTCACTTAGAGTTATTGGCTCTGGGGCTTTGAGTTCTTCTTGAGCCATAATGTTTTGGTCTGTTTGCACCTGTTATGTATGAGGGACAGAGTCCTAGGTTTTCACCAGGGCAGGGCAACTCAGTCACTGGGTTGTGATGCTGTATGTGGGGGCAGGGTCAAAGAGGGGCAATGGTGGTCCCTTCTGCTGCTTCCCACTGCTGGGGCTTTCGCAGTCTATCTCACTGCTCACTCCTTTGCCTGGTTTATCTGCATGCGAATGTGTGGCCGCCGTCAACCTGCCATTTTGTGCCCTCACTGGGTCTGCTCATTGCAACCCCATGCCTGGGACCTGCCAACTGCCACCTGCGTGCCTCTGGTCGAGTTTTCCTGTGCAACCCCACTCTGCCAGCTGCTGGCTCTGCCCCTCTTACCGGTCTGGCTGAACAGTTCGTTCTTGTCAGATTTTCATATAGTTCAATTTTCTGTGTTTTTGTTACTAAAACTTTGTTGTCTTTAAACTTCGTTGTGCAAGGAGGCACAGTGTTTCCACCTACGCCTCCCTCTTGGCCAGAAGTCCTGACTGCTGTCATCTTAAGCCACTAATTCAGGAGGTGTTTTTTATCCAGAGTGAAACAGAAGCAAATGCTGGGGAAGAATAGACAAGGGGAAGACAAGAGGGAGAAACGTCAGGGGAGGTGCTACTGGGCCTTAAAGGGGGAATAGGTTTCTGTCAGGGGCTCCAAGGTGATCATGCAAGATGTACAAGGCAAAGAGGCAGGAAGGGCCTGTCTTGCTGTATTTCTGACAAGTAGCTGGTATCCCATGGGTGAATTTGGAATATAGGTTCAGGCCTATGAGCTGGCCTATGGAGAAACAGAAGTCCAGAGCCCAGAATGAGGTCATGCCCACAATTTGGATTTAGCAACCTTTACCACTGTGTGAAGGATGGTGAAGAAGAAGCCAAAGGTGTTGGGAAGTTTTCTCCAGGTCCAACTTAGATATAAGAGGAGGTTTTCAGTAACTTTTAGCACTATTTGGCATAACCATGCTTCAAGCTATTATTGGAGACAGGTGAGAGGAAGCCATGTGTTTAAAGCCTCTGTGTGGTCCTGACCTCTGGGCTCCTGCCTCTGATGTGGTAACCAGGCATCTCTCTAGCTGTTGAGGGTAGAAGAGTAGAGGTAACACAGAGGAGGGGGTGGAAAGTAAAGTATAGGCTAAGTCTCAAGTCTATAAAGGGCCTTGGGGAACTGTACCTCAGATCTTCTTGGGCTGCCCAGAGCTACCTGTGAGGCAGGGGTCCACATCCCCTGTCCATGATGTGCCAAGGAGAAGCAGAAAACTGAGGGCAGACACTGGACCCCCTCTCAATGCAGTGAGTAGGATAGTGGCTGAGAATTGTCAGGGAGATGATGATGGGTGGCCATTGTGACAGCCTTCTGTTATTCTCAGTGCAGGTGGTTCAGATGCAGCCCATCACAGCTCTAGTACACCTTCAGAGGCAAGTGCATGGTCCAGACCCAGTCAATCAGTGATTGATTTAGGGGTGATGACCTAACCTGGGCCAATAAGAATCAACTCTGGGACTTTGGTAAGAACTATTAAGAAGGGGGCATATTCTTTCTGGCAAGATAATGACCCAGTGACATGGAAACAAGTTGATAAAGACCATTTTCCACTGCCTTGGGGAGTGGTTGTGGACTGAGTGCTGTGTCCCCCAAGATTCATGTGTTGAAATCCTAACCCCCAAATGTGAAAGTATTAGTAGGTAAAGAATTAGGGAAATAATTAGGTGGTGAGAGTTAAGCCCTCGTGATGGAATTAGTGCTCAAATAAGTAAAGACAGGATAGTTTGCTTCTTTCTCTGCTTTCTGCTATGTGAGGCTACAAGAAACAGATGGCGATCTTCAAACCAGGAAGCAGGCAGTCTTTCACCAGACACCAGGTCTGCCTGCACCCTGATCTTGGACTTTCCAAACTTTAGAACTGTTGTTTAAGCCACCCAGTCTATGCTATTTTTGTTACACCAGCCCAAACCAAGATAGAAGTATTTTCCTGAACAGTGAAGAGAAAAGCAAAGAAACGAAGAAAAGAAAGAGAGCTGATGACATCATTGGAGCATCTGGATCCAGCCATACCTGAAGATTACATTAGACTTTAGTTTTATGAACCAATAAATTTCTTTCTCTGCCTTAAATAACTTTTTTTGAGTTTCAATTACTTGAAAATAAAAGAAGAAAAGAGCAATTATCCCTGCAATAAGGTGAAAAATCTTTTCTTTTCCAGGATTCCTATTGGGGATGGCAATATCTCTCTTTGAAAGACATGGGGGTTTTTTTAATTTATTTAATTATTTTTCAAGTACAGTTTTCTGACTATTACTCCCATCCCATCCCACCCCCCAAGATCCCCCTCCCTCCCATTTCCACCCTTCTCAGTTATTGTCCATGTATCCTTTATATATGTTCCTCTAAATCCCTCCCCTATTTCCCCTGAAATTCCCTCCCCTCTTCCCTCTGGTCACTGTCAGCCTGTTCTCTATTTCAGTGTCTGGTTATATTTTGCTTGCTTGTTTATTTTGTTGTTTAGCTTCCTGTTAAAGGTGAGATCATATGGTATTTGTCCTTCAACACCTGGCTTATTTCACTCAGCATAATGCTTTCAGACATGTTTTTAAAAGTATGGCTCTTGAAAGTAACACTCCAAGAGGCCTGATTGTGGGGAAAGTGTTTTCTGAGAGAAAATGGAAGCAATGTTCTCCTGACTTCACTAAGGGAAAGCATGCCTTTACAGACCTCTTCCTGATTCCTAAACCCAAGAGCAAATTCTAGTCTTATCAGGCAGTAGACTGCACTAAGGTAAAGAGGACACAGTGTGCAAATGTATGGCCAGGCTACAATGGAAGTTTCAGCAGTTAGTGGGTAAAGAATGGGGAATTGTATGCTTTCCAGCCCCACCAATGCTCCAGAAGCCAAAAGGCAAGCTTGGCATTTCTCAAATGCACTTGTAGCTCAAATTCTGATGTGATTTATGTTTCAGCCACTTATCCACACTCTTGTGAGACTTGGAACAGAGAAGAGGGACAGAGGCCCTGCCATCTCTGCTTTTTCTGCAGCAGAAAACACAGTGTGGTGGTGACCAGCAGGGCCTCTCCTATGTCCAGTGTTTCACCTGGCACTTGTGGTAATTGGCTCTTTGGTTGTGAAGAGGCAGTGTTCAGGGCTTCCACTTGCTGTTGGTGTGAGTCTAACAGAAGCATGCTAGTTGAACTCTCCTAAATGATGGCAGGAGAAGCAGGCCCTCTGCTGGGTCAGTTCTGTGGCTAGCACAAAAATAGCCACTCCTCCAACCCTGTCAGCAGGGTTACAGTCACTTAATCCCCTGCATGAAATACTTTCTGATTGGACACTGAAAGGAGTCACAACCCTGTCAGATGAGAGCCAATTCTCGGTGAGATACGAGAAAAGTTTGGGTGGGGTTGATCTTCCTCTTGAACATTTGAAGGATTTGGGGGATTGCTCACCCTTGAGCATTCTCTTAGCCCCTGAACAGACAAGGTCCAGCCCCTGCCATCAGGCCATTCTCAGCAGGGGCCAGGACAACACCACTAGCATCCTGGAATGGAGGGCCAAGTGGCTGCTGTCGTGGTGGCTCAAGGCAGCAGGATACTGTTTCTTCTCTGTCTAGCGGAGAAAGGAACCAGCTTCTTGGGAATATATACCTGTTGGGTGATCCTTCCAGTTCTTCTCTGCCATCCACTTCCCCAAAGCCTGCCTGGAGTGAAGCTAAGTAGCCACTCTTCAGCTCAGAAAGGTAGGAGGTAGAAGAGAGCTTTGTTGGCTCCATCCACACATCAGGGGCTAGGTCCTTGTGGAAAAGTATAGCTTTATCTCTTGAAACACAGAGAGTAATGGGAAAGAACCTAGTGTTTCCCCAGTGGAACCCAAGCATTTACTAAACTTTACAAAACTCACTTGATGTAAGTATATGGTTTGAACGTAGATTAGCATTTACTATGTTCCAGGCCTACAGGTAGGCATTTCACATATATTTAACTCATTTAATACTTGCAACAGCCATAGGAGATAGGAATGATTTTTATCCCCATTTACAGATGAAGAAACTGAAGCACAGGGAGGTGAAATAGCTGTTCACACAGGAAGTAGGGGAGTGGGAAAGTCCAATTTTTTCCAGTTTTATTGAGAAATAATTGACATACATTTATAAATTTAAGGCATACAGCCTGATGATTTGATTTACATATATTGTGAAATATGTGTAATAGGTTCAGCTAATGTCCATCTTCTCATATAGATACAATAAGAAAAGAAAAGAGAAAGGAAAAAATTTCTCCTTGTGATAAGAACTTTTAGGATTTACTTTCCTAACAATTTTCCCATATATGATATGGCAGCGTTAGCTACAGTCATCTGATGTACATTATATCCTTCGTATTTATTTTTCTTATAACTAAAAGTTTGTGCCTTGACCACTTTCCTACAATTTCTTTTTCCTCTCACCTGCCTCTGGTAACCACAAGTCTTATCTCTTTTTCTATGAGTTTGGGTTTGTTCTATTTAAAGATCCCACAAATAAGTGAAATCATATAATACTTGTCATTCTCTATCTATCTGGAAAGTCTCGTTCATGTTGTCATAAATAGTAAGATTTCCCTTTTTATACATTCAATGATATTTCATTGAATGTATATGTGACATTTTTTCAACCATTTATCTGTCAATGGGCACTTAGCCAGGATTTGAGCCCAGTGTGTGAAGTGTCATGGAGCAAGACAGACCCAGCCCTCAAGGGGTTTTAGGCACAGAGAGATGTAGGAGAAGCCAGGGCTGGGCTAACATGAGGGGAGGAACTCGGGTTTGAGCCAAGTGTAAGGAGATGGCTGAGGGATGCAGATGGGTTTGGGGTGAGGGTGGGGGAGGCAGGCAGCTGACATCTGATTATACAGCTTTGACTGTGCTAAGGCTTTGAGTAAACCCTCCAGAGTGGAGATGGGGAGAATGAGGGAAATGAGGATCTCTGTTTTTCCTAAAACTAGATAAATGTCAAATAGCAGTACCTACTCTCCTCAAACTCCAACACATAGGCATACATACAAGTGCCTACACAAATATCCACATACACATGTGCATATGTGTGTACATGTACATATATTCATGCACATACACACACTCACACGCTAAGTCCTAAGCAAAACTTTTTTTCCAAAATCAATACTGTAACATTAGAAAAGGCACTCTAATAATCTGCTAGTAAATCTGTAAACTGGTGTAGATAATCATACCTCTTGACCCTGAAAGATAATCATACCTTTTGGACCTGCAATTTCACTTCTAGGATCTATCTTAAGGAAATAATCTGAAATATGAGAGCTCTGTGCACAGATATGCCCATGACAGAATCTCCATAGCAGTGAGAAATTGAAAATAGTCCAAATGTTCAGTGATAATCACGGGGGGAAAAAAACTACGATAACATGTTCATACAATGGAATATTGTACAGTCATTAAAAAGAAAACTTAAAACACTTTTTAACATGCAACAATAAATTGGGAAAAAAGGTTTCAGATCACATGTAACATGTTCTCAACCACACAGGAAAGTATGTCTGGAAGAAAGACTGGAAGGATAAATAAAATTGTTCATGGAAAATGACTCAGGATCTAGTGAGATTAATTTATTTACTGATTATTTATTTTTGTACCTTTGGTAATTTCTAAATTTTGTACATTGACCAGTCATTTCCTGACCAATAAGGAAAATAAGGAACAAAAAGAGGAAAAGCTCTATGTTAAGCGTCCAAGTTTCTCTTTCTCTCTGTTCCCAGTGCAGGTGACCAACCAGCAAGCTCACTCCAGGAGTAGCTTGGGTTATGGTCTTAGCAGGCCAATTTCACTCAACTCCACTGAGTGGCAACACAAATAAGCTAAGACAACAGAGATGAATGCAAACTCCTAACTTGGACCCCAAAATTCAATTGAATAAATATAGAATGAAGAAGACCCAGTCCACAAAATAATCATATACAAATTATTCAGGGGCTTTAGCCAGATATAAGCTGACCATAAAGCCAACACTGAGATGAGCTGCTTCACTATCTTAGGTTACATCACAAGAAGTGACCAGAAATAGGGAGGTGGCAGTTACAAGCAGCCACATCTGAAAATCAGATTATAACTTTCATCTCCCAAGATTCTCTTACAGAGGGCCTGGGAATTCCTTTCTTGCTCCTCCCCAACTGGTACCAGGGAAGTGAAGAGGGTAAAAAGAGGCCAAGAGAAAAGCTACCCAGAAGCTGGGACTCAGTTCCCCAACACATCAACTGTGTAATTGGGCTATTTCTGCTGTATTTGTGCTTCTGGGTCTTTGTTTCCTTTGTCAGTATAACTCCTGATTGGAACATTTGCTGTGGCTTTTGTGTGGTTCTAGATCAAATTCTCTCTGATAATGTATATGAATGCATTTCTGATGGATGTTTTCCAAAGCCCTTTTTTGTCTCAATTATGGGAAAATGAACAAGAATTGTTTCTATTCATAAAACAGCCCAGCCATCTCCTGATTCCCAGTCTATGGCACAATGTATCTTAATTAAGCATAAAGACTTGTCATTTCACCTGCTGTCAAGATCCCCAGTGAGGCAGTGATGGAGGTGCAGGAAAGGGAAGGGAAGCCTGGCAACCTTGAGTGGACCCTAAGGGTCCTGGAAAGCATTGTGAGAAGCTCCAAGAAGGCAGCAGCTATGCTAGATCAGCTATGGTGCCAGTACAGTCACTAGAAGATGAGGGAGGATAGCCCACCCTGGTCCCAGAGCCATGTTCTTGCATGGCTGAGCATGGGACTCTTTCTCTCCTTTATGTGGGGCATTTATTACTAAAAGCAGGTCTCTGAAAACAAGCTGACTGGGTTAGATTCTGGCCCCACACTCAGCAGTTGTGAGTTCCTGGGCAAAGAGCACAATTCACCTAGAAAATGAGAAGTAAAATGATGATGGCCCTACCTCCTGTAGTGAGTTGGCAGATTAAATGAATGAACACACAGACAGTGCTTAGAACAGTTCCAGGCAAGGGTGAGCCTCAATAAATGTGAGCTGTGACATTTTTTAAAAATATATTTATTTTTAGAGAGAGGGGAAGGGAGAAAGATAGAGAGGGAGAGAAACATCAATGTGTGGTTGCTTCTCGCATACTCCTTACTGGGGACCTGGCCTGCAACCCAGGCATGTGCCCCAACAAGAATCAAACCAACAACCCTTTGGTTATCAGGCTCACATTCAATCTACTGATCTAAACCAACTGGGAGCTGTGACATTTTTTTTATGAAAACAGCACCCTGGTTTCAGGAACATCCTCCCTAATCTCCTGTCAGTATTGCTGCTGTGAGCTGCTGCTACTCCTGGTCCTTCAGAAGAGCTTGGCCTGCTGAGGGATCCCTATATCAGTCCTAGTGTCAGCCTGGCAGCACTTGACATGGCAGGACATTCCTGGAAGGACACTGGTGGAAACCTGGAACATACCTTTCAAAATGAGCTGCGTTAATTGCACTTCAGATAACCTGTGGGTAAGTAGCGCCATACAGAAAGCTGTGCTAATTTGGCAGGAACACTAGCCAATCAGAAGAGCTTTGGGCCAGCTGCTGACCCATGAGATATGGGAAGTGAGAAGGCAAAGGGAATCCCACAGAAGTTCTGGGATGAAAGAACACTCAAGAGCTCAAGGCAGTGGCTTCTTCCCATTCTGGTAAACTTTAATAACTGGCAAGCAATCTTGATGCCTGATTATGGGACCTGATGGAACCCACATCTCTCTTGAGTCCCTCCTGCTATAGGATAGTCAGTTTCCAGAATTCATCTGGAGCTGGGTTATGCTCATCCCCAACCCAGCAGTGAGGTCGAGAACCAGTGCTTTCCAGACCACCAGGCACCCAACCCTTCAGGTCCACAAAGACAGTAACATGCAACCCTAAATAACACCCAGTACTTCAAAAGACTTAGTTACATGTGGAGGGTAGACCACATAGGGTCTTTTACTTTGGGTAGGAATCCCCTCCACCTGAAGTGTGGCACTGGGGGTTGGGCTACTCAGGTACATGCATTGATGATTAACTATATTGATCAATGGTATCTATGCCAGGCCCTCATGGTCCACAGGTCAAGTATCTATATGCCAGGCCCTCATGGTCCACAGGCTTGGGTGAGTTCTTTTTGTAACTGAGACTGATCCTGAAGGAGCTGACAGCTGGAAGCAGTCTACTGACTGCACATTTGCAGTAGTCAGGGTGCAGAGGAGCTGGATGGTGTACCGCCACACCTGCTACATCGTGTTCTGGGCCTAGCCAAAAGACTTTGATGTATCCCCATGATGCAGAATCCAGACAAGTATCTATGCCAGGCCTTCATGGTCCATGGCATCTGGCCTCTCATTCTGCTAGCCTGGCCTGCCGCTGCCCTCCACTCTTCTGGCCACACTCTACTACCAATATCTTCCTCAATAAGCCCCAGGCTCCCCCACACTGTCTCTTCAAGGGCTAACTTCTACTCACTGGCAGGTCCCCACCTGGAGGCCTTCCCTTACCACTATCCTGGCTAGGTTATAGACCAATCTCTGAGCCTATCCATCTCTCTCACCCCACCCAAAGCAGGACAAAGTCTGACCCATCACTCTGGCCTTCATGCCCAGCCTGGGGCCAGGCCCAGAGCAGCAGAAATATACCACTTAATGGAAAGATGACTGGACAATGGAAACACTCAAACTCCAAATGCCCTCAAAGGCCAAGTGCTTAGGGAGTCGAGAAAGGGGCTTGCATGAACAAAGGACACCAATAAGACTGTGATCCCATCTCAGGGGGCAGCCACTGCCTAACAACAGCCAGCTCTGGAGTTAGGCTGGAGTTATGGGCATAGCATAGCAGATCACCCTTTTTTTTTTTCAAGAGAACTCAGAAATTTAGGTTTTTATGTCAAAGACCTTATTTTCCTTAAATATCGGCATTCACTTTCAAATTAATGGAAACACTGGATTATCTCCATCAGGTCCCAAATGCCATGGGCTGGAGTGAATACAGATGGAGGAATAAGTGGATTTTTCCATGCTTTAGTTTCTTGGCACCTACTTATTGAGATAAGAGCCCCATCCTCATGGTAAAGACAGGCAGTAAGCAAAAGCTCTAATAAATGAGTAAAATTATGTGTTAAACAATATAAAGTTTTAGAATAAATAGAATGGGGTGTTGGAGGGGCACACCAGGGGTTTACAAGTTAAACAGATTGGGCTTAATAGAAAAAGTAACACTGGAACAAGCAAACCATGCAGGTTTGGGGATGAGCCTGAGGGAACACACAGGTCAGTAATTGCAGGGACTATGGGCTTTATTCTGAGTGCAGTTAGGCCTTTCGGCTTGCTATGGCACTTTTTACAGAGGAGAGTAGCCATGAACTCCAAGGTTCTTGCCTGAGTGACTGGAACAGTGCACTATAGTCCACTGTGACCCAGGAGACAGCTTTTGAAGGAAAGAAGAGTATGTGCATAGGCTCCTGGGTGCACCCCAGGAGCTGTCTAGCACCACATGGTGCTCTGACTGTGGTGGGGGCGGGGGAGGCTGGACCTTCCACTGACAGATGGGTGAGTGCCACTGCAGGGAAATTGCTTTCAAAAGGCAGTAGGCAGGCTCTGGACAGAGGCCTCAGTTGGCTGGATCATTGCCTGTACACCAAAAGATTGCAGGTTGGATCCCTGGTTAGGGCACATACCTTGGTTGCAGTTCAATCCCTGGTCTGGGTGTCTATGGGTCACAACTGATAGATGTAGCTCTTTTGCATCAATGTTTTTCTCTCAAGCCTATATTTCAATATCTCTCTTTCTCTCTCTCTTCCCACCCCTTCCCCTCTCTTTAAAAATCAATAAATATATACTGTGGTGAAGATTAAAAAGTAATCATAATAAACAGGCAAGAAGCAGATCAGTCCCCAGGGAGGAAGACAGTGACCAGACCAAGAACATTCAGGAGGTCAGGGCAGAGAGCTGCTGAAGATTGGCCACTCCCTGCACCCATGCTGGCATGTGGCCAAGAAAAGGACCCAGGGAAAAGGAAGAAGACAGGCTGGAATTGGGGTGAATAGGACAAAGTGGTCTCCCTCATCTGCTCTCTACACCTAATCAGATTGTCCGCAACTCGAAGTGAGGTAGATTCTACCTGTCCAGACCCAACCCACCTGCTCTGCATAGGCAGGTGACTAGTGCGGTGGGCCCTGGGTTATTCATACAGGGTGCAGTCAAGAGTGGGGCCCCAAATAGAGATTTGTAATGGGATCTAGAACTCAAGGTGTCCAGGAAATATTAGAAAGATATATAATATATCCTCGCCCCTTCACCCCACAGGTGTGAGTTGGGGGAAGAGACACATGCAGCAGGAACATTGAGAGCTGTTTTGCATTGCAACAGCTTTGCAGCTAACCTCAAGTATGGTCATTTAACATATCTATAACCTTTAACTGGCTTAATAGATATGTTAAATAGCTGTGGCCATGCTTTGAGCCAGGGAGAAGGGAGTGACTTCCACCCATGATGTAACTGAGAGGTGACTCCCTGGGGTTACAGCACGCCTGCATGAGATGGGCTCCACACCATGAGGCTTGCCTGCCTAGACTCACTATGGCAGCCCAGTAAAGTTGGAAGGAAATGGGAGTGGTGGGAGGTATAACTGAATGTAAGAGGAGTCAGAAATGGGAATACAGAGGAAGTTTGGCACAGGGATTTAAACCCAGAGTTGGCAGCCATTGAAGAGAGGATCACATGGCTGTGGCAGTGCAGAGAGAACCATGCGGCTTTGGGGTGCTCCTTTTACAATGTGGCTTAGGAAGCAGGAGAGACTTTGCCTGGAAGAAAAGGGGTGAAAGGACTCTTGCTGGTGGGCCATTAGAAGGTTCCACATGGCTTTGGATTATGTGGAGATTCTGGAGGTGACACAGCTGATGGTGCCAGGAGCCTGAATCAGGGACTTCTACTTCTATTCCTGAGATACAGTACCCCAGACTGAGCAGAGGGAGAAGGAAGGACTGTGTGCATCTGTGGGTATCCTAAAGGACTTTAATACTTTAATGAAGACATTAGGTCACTACTCTAAGTATGTATAGCTTTAAATAAATATTTCCTTTCCTTTTCACAAATCTCTGGTATTAAGAGATGTCTTTCCTCTGGCGGCAGACAATTCGAACCTAGTAGGGGGTCCTTTTGGTAATAGTATACTGTAACTCCCTTGGCCCTGTTCTGTAACATTACCATGGCAACAAATCAAGAGATGAGAGATGCATTCTGGAAGGAGCTCAGAGGTAGGAGTGACCCTCCCACCCATGTTGAGGGTCGGTGGAATGAGGGTGGGGCCTCCAGGTGGAATCTGAGGGACAGCTGGCTAATGAACCTGCCTGGGGGTCCCTAGAAAGAGTGACTGCTGCGGGCTTTACAAAGCAAAGTCACCTGCCCTGGTTCCAG
This sequence comes from Sturnira hondurensis, assembly GCF_014824575.4. NCBI lineage: Eukaryota > Metazoa > Chordata > Mammalia > Chiroptera > Phyllostomidae > Sturnira > Sturnira hondurensis. The sequence continues at coordinate 1,926,489 of NW_028094602.1, forward strand.
CAGAGAAGAGAGTAACTTCCAGTAGTAGGTAGTTTGCAACAATCCTCTGCCTCCTGGCTTCTGGACCCCCAACTCACTGAGGGGACCCATGAACCAACTAACTAAAATGACCCCTGAGAAAGTCACTTAACATCTCTGGCCAGCTCAAATGGAAGAGTTGTGGGTAGACTCACTGAGATAGTTACTCTTCCCTTAGTCTCTCTTAGAGCTCAGCCTAAGAATGGTGGTCCCCACTCCTGCCACAGTCCCACCAGTTCCTCTGTCCTCCTTCTCCCTCAGAAACCTGTTCTAGCAACTTGTCCCAGAGGTCACTGTCCCTTCACTTCTGGGGACAACTCACAGACCATTTCAGTGCCTGTAAAAGTGGCCTTTGGTCATTCCCAGCCAAGGGAAAGGAAAGGAAAACTGACTTTCTAGAGGACAAATCAATCTACCACCGGCAGTTTATTTTTCTTATTCTTCACTTCTTTCCTCTACACCTTCCTGGCTTACTCTCTTTACCTCCACAAAGGAGGCCTTTCAGTTGGCAGCCAAAGTCAGGTGGATCCAGAATGTCCCTGCTGCTCCTCCAAGCCTGCAGCCACAGAGAGGGTTCATCACCAATTTCAGGGGCCACCGGTCAAAGGAAGAAAAAGATAGTGCTTAGGACATTTCACATAGGGTCTTGTTTCATTTGGTCCCCACATTAAGATGGCCATAAGGGCATATTCCTATTTATGAGATGAGACCAGTTGAGGCTCATAGAGCTTCCCGACCACCTTTGTGACCATCAATGCCACATAGCTAAGGAATGAGGAAGCCAGGTATACGTGGAAATGAGTAGTTTCTTCTTGGTCCCATTGTGAAGGTTCTCTCTTAACTCTTAGACCTTGAAAATTCCTAGTATCCTTCCTGTTTATCTCTGTCTAGAATATAATTCAGAGCTAATGGAACCAAGGGCATGGCTTCAATTAGGTGTGGACAATCACCAAGCTCTTAACCCAGGCTGAGCCTAGACTATGCCTGGCAATGAGGATATTGGAAAATGTGTTAGATTTGTCTTTCTGCATTCAGACCTCTTCCCTTCAGTCACCTCACTCAGCACCACAGAGTGCTATGTCTCTCAGGCTCCCTTGCCCTTAGCTTCCTGGTTGGTTTGTTCAATAGAAGGCACTGGTGAAGGGTGGGAAGTGGGAGAACAGCCAGTGTATTTCTCCCCGTTTCAGGCACATATGGCCAGCATCTTTGGCAACATTGTGTTTCCTTCATAGCTCCAGCTTCCATGGTTCTAGCTACCACCAGGAAGCCTCCACCATGGCTCCACATCCTGTCAGGTGCCCTGTCTTAAGAGCTGTGGTGCCACTACCTTCTCTCTTTGGGGCAGTAGTTGCTAGTCCCTGCCTTACTTGATTTGCCAGCTACTATGTGGCTTCTTAGCAATTCTATTACTTCTGTAACCAGTTCCCTGGATTAAATTTTCTCTGTTTTTAGACCTAGGGAAGTTCTTATTTTGTGGAAGGGGTCCTGACTAATACAATTATACACAATTCCTACTGTGGAAGAAATAAAAACCCACGCATCTCCACTGGAAAGAGGAACAGAGTAGAAGGCATGTTTGTGACCTGCAGTGAGTGGCATCACAAGATAGTTGATCTGACATCCTCCCATGTGCTAAACAACAGTGATACTCTTGGTGCTGCCACTGTGTGTTAAGTAAAGAGCTGGTTAGTGCTTAGGTAGCACAAGGAATTCCTTTCAGCCCTCATACCCAAGCCCTCATGGCATTGTCTGCACTGTTCTCAGCCAGGGCCTTCTGGGTGCAGAGATGGAACCACAAGCAGAGTTACATGCCTCTACAGCCTTACCCACCCATGGCAATCTATCCAGAATTCTGGGGAAGTTCAGCAGGGCTCTGGCCATCCTCAGGTAAAGATGACAGCTGGAATCTAGGGTAGCTTGATAAGCAGGCCTCAGGAAGTCCAGGAGACATGAAGGAGTGGACACTGAGGCTAAAAAAACACAACAAGTTTTCAGTATGTGTTCCCTAGACACATTCCCCAACCAGCTCCCACATGCATCAGTGCAGAAAACAGAAACCACTCCAGGTCTTTCAAATAGAAGGCATTTAATACCAGAGATTGGTTATGCAACTGATAGAGTAGTAAGAAGCCAAACAACCCAAAGATAAGTCCAGTGAACTTGCTGACCTCCTATAACTAGGACAGGAGGAGGGGTTGAAGCTGGAGGTGCTATGACTTCCCAGCAAAAGCACCTGACAAGAGCCTCCAGGTGGAGACTGGGTTATGGAATGCATTCCTCCACTGCAGGGCAGAGCAGATAACTGGTGCCAATCCAGCACATGGTACTCCCAAATTCTCAGAAGAGGGGATACCAGCCTATTTGTTCTCAGTGTGGAAGCATGAAACAGATTAAGAAACCCCCTGTGGCCAACTTCTCAAGGGAAGAGAATTCCCCCAAATGGAAATCAGGAGCCACTACCAGAATAAGAAAAAGGAATGGGAAGCAGGCACAAAGCACAAGTATCATCTAACTCCACCAGGAAGTTGACTATGAAGCATCATCTCATGGTTGAAAACTACCTGAGTGCAAGAGCTTTTCGGGGATTTCTCTAATTAGTGCCCACCCTGCTGGCTTGAAGCTCTTTGGTACTTTCATAAGGCAATACCATGTGGTGATTTTCAGAAAGACTCAAGGAAATTGCCTAGTTTGAATGCCAGCTCAGTTTCCCCTCTGTAAAATTGGCATAAAATACATTTGCTCTTCCTTCTTTTTTTAAATATCTTATTTATTTATTTTTAGAGGGGAAGGGAAGGAGGGAGGAAGAGAAACACCAATGCATAGTTGCCTCTCGTGCATCCCCTGCTGGGAACTGGCCCCTGCTTGGAACTGGCCTGCAACCCAGGCATGTACCCTGACTGGGAATCGAACCGCGATCGTCTGGTTCGCAGGCCCGAGCTCAATCCACTGAGCTACACCAGCCAGGGCTGCTCTTCCTTCTAAAGAGTTCATTCAGCATAAGGAGGTGAAGAAAGATAAATTTACAAACAAATAACCTGAGAACATGGCCTCAGCTATAGTCAAGTCAATTCAGCAGTGATGTATCATGTTGCTAGCAGGCACCCTTGATATGATGTGTTAAGAAAGGCACTTTACCTCTGTGGCTTTCCTCTAGAAACCTATAGCTCTGATACTGCAGGTCCTTAAATAATGTCCTTTCATTATAATGTTGATGAGATTCTACAAAAACTTAACTCTTGTACATCAATTAGGCTATGGTAAAATTGGTTTCCTTATATGTTGTTTAGCTTAAGGTCACAAAAATTGTCAATGACATTAGGTGGGGACTTCCTGTATAATCATGAGAAAAACATCAAACAAATCTTATTTTTTAACTTATTTTTATTTAATTACTGTTCAAGTACAGTTTTCTGTCTTTTACTCCCAGCCCAGCCAACCCCCCCAGTGCTCCCCACCTCCCTTCCATTTCCACCCCCCTTACTTGTTGTCCATGTGTCCTTTATACTAGTTCCTGTAAATCCTTCCCCTTTTTCCCCTAAAATTCTCTCCCCTCTTCCCTCTGGTCACTGTCCCACTGTTCTCTATGTCAATGTTTTTGGTTATATTTTGCTTGCTTGTTTGTTTTGTTGTTTAGCTTCCTGTTAAAGGTGAGATCATATGGTATTTCTCTTTCAATGCCTGGCTTATTTCACTCAGCATAATGCTTTCCATTTCCATCTATGCTGTTGCAAAGTGTAGGAGCTCCTTCTTTCTTTCTGCTGCATAGAATTCCAGACAAATCTTAATTTAGGGGCATTTTACAATATACCTGCCAGCACACCCAAAAACTGTGAAGATTATCAATAACAGGGAAAGTCCAAGAGACTGTCATAGCCAAGAGGAGCATTAGGAGATGTGATGACTAAATATAATGTGGGATGCTGAGCATGGTCTTAGGACATATAATGACAGGTAAAAATTGAGAAAATCTTAATTAACTGTGGGCATTTGTTAATAATAATGTATCAGTGTTGACTCATCTGTGAGAGATGTACATGAGAAACTAAGAAGAGGTGTACAGGACTCTCTGCACTGGCTTTGCAACCTTTCTGTACATTTAAATCTATTCTAAAATAAATAGATTGTTTTTAAAATACAGCCCTGGCTGGTGTCACTCAGTGGAGCGCCGGCCTGCAAACCAGAGGATCAAGGTTCGATTTCCAGTCAGGGCACATGCCTGGGTTGCAGGCCAGTTCTCAGTGGGGGACACATGAGAGGCAAACATACACTGATATTCTCTCCCTCTCTCCTTCCCTTCCCCCCTAAAGATAAATAAATAAAATTTATTTAAAAATAAGTTTAAAAATATAATAAAATAGTGTCAATCTCATATGCTAAAAGAATTGTCATGAAAGTAAGTGTATTTACACTTGTGATGTAGCTACATCAGCAACAGGAATGATGAGCTTGATGAGGGACAACTGTCGAGAACCCTGGTCCTGCAAGGGGACAGAGCCTACAAGCAGGACCCCTCAAGTCTTACAGTACAAGAATTGCCTTCCTGTAGCCCCAGTCTCCTGTGTACCTCTCTCTACTTGCCAACAGTTTCAGAGAACCCAAAGACATCTTTATTCTAGGCCTTGGGGTCTGTGAGTTCTGGTTCTCCTTCTCCATGACCCACCCTACCCCATTTGGAGAATCACCTTCTAGAGCTCCCTGACCTGTGTGCTCCAAGGACATTGTAAGAGTGAGAACCACCACTTTCTTCACAAACTCTCTCCTCAATGCTGGTCTAGGCCTCCATGGTCCCACTTCTTATCTCGTTATTCCCTCCTCACAGGCAGACCCAGAAGTGCATTTAGGCTTTTAACTTGCCCACATAGAGGGCCAAACTCTACTGGAGCTATTCTTCCCTTTCCTGTCCTTTTCCATTATGGCCTGGACATTAGAATTTTTAAACTTCTCCTCCATCCCCCTCTGTGTAATGTCAATGTGTCCCAAGCCTGGTGAAAATACCCACACTAAGAAAAAAACCCAACCTCCCCCAAAAAACCTGCCCATCCCCAACCACTCATGAAGGGTCCTCTTACATTCAACATCGAGGCTAGACTTACATCTGAGTGCTGCCTGTCCAACTCCCCTCTACAGCACTTCAAGTCCCCTAAATGCATGGATCTCCCTGGCATCATGTCACCTCTGGGCACAGACCATACTTGCTTCCTCTCCTGCAATCACCATCTTACCTTCAGCTTCACACCTTAATGCCTACATGTGGCCCCTCAATGGTCTGGGACACCTCCCAGCCCTCCACCTTCATTTGTCTCAATGTCCATTAGCCCTCAATGGTCACCAAGGGGGTGTACCATAGCAGTTCTCCCTGGATCCCAGGTTTAGATACTAGGGATTCCCAGATTCTTGCCCTTCTGTGGAGAATTCTTTCCAGTCACTGTCTACAGCTATCCCCTTTACCCTCTGTGCGGTATCCTTGGGTACCAGGCACTCTATGCCAGGGAAAATAGTAGCTAACCCCAATGATTGTCAGTGCCAGGGCCTGCACATGTGTGTTAGTCCTCACACCAGCATTTGGGTTAGGTATGAATAGTATTTCCCCTTCTTAGGGGCATGAAAACAGGCACAAAGAGACTAAATGAGTTGTTCAAGGTCAATTCAACTTGCCCACAGCCAGGTGAGAGACAGGATTTGAAAACAAAATCTCTCCCTTGACCTCTCGCCCTTAAATCCTACATAATACAACCTAAATTATAAATCTGTGCTGTCCAGAACATTACAAGGTGGCATGATTTACTTGCTGTTCTGAGGGGTAAGAGGGCAGGGGATGGTGACAAATAAGGGAACGCCCACCCTGACCCCAGCACACTCTGTAGGCTCTGCTACCAGCCACTTATAAGGCAGAGTGGGAAGGAGTGTTGTGACAGTTTTGCACCTCCCCAGGGCCACAATGAGACATTGGGTGTGGTAGCAACTAGTCATAACACCATCGCCTCATTTGAGGTATTCTCTAACTGAAACATTAAACTTCAAGTGAACAAAATTTCTAGGCAGAAAACAACACTGCAGAAGAATTTTGCAAGCATTACATGTTCTCTTTCCTTGTTGCAATCTGTATAGTTTATCTTCTGAAACAGGGTGTATGACTAAAGAACAAATCTTCTAGGTTGCTGCTATGAGAAAGGAAAAAAAAGACTTCTGGCCAACGTGGAGGCATAGGTAGACACACTGCCTCCTCACACAACCAAAAAAAAAAACAACAACAAAGATTTAGAAACAAAATAACAACCAGTACTGACAGAAAATTGAACTGTATGGAAGTCTGACAACCGAGGAGTTAAAGTAGACACATTCGTCCAGACCAGCAGGAGGGGCAGAGTGGGGCAGCTGAGTAGAAAGGGGTCATGGGAAAAAAAGGCAGTGGCACAAGGAAGCAGCAGGTGGACCCAGTGAGGCAGCAGATTGTGGAGGGGCTCGGTGCACAAGATAGCTTGTGGAACTGGGTAAACCCACATTCGCACACAGATAAACTAGGTGAAACTGGGGACTGAGACAGACCATGCAACCCAGGGTCCCAGTGCAGGGAAATAAAGCCTCAAACCATTGATTGAAAACACCTATGAGGGTTGAGGTGCTGGGAGAGACTCCCAGTCTCACAAGAGAGTTTGTTGGAGAGACCCAAGCGTCCTAGAATGTACACAAAACCCACCCACATGGGAATCAGCACCAGAAGGACCCATGGGGGAAGCTGAAGAAGTGACTGAAATTTGGCAGAGAGTGGAGCAAGTTCCACTGTTCTCTCTCAGATACCCCCCGCCCCCCACATACAGCATCACAACCCAGCCATGGGTTGCCCTATCCTGGTGAACATCTAAGGCTCCACCCCTCACTATGTAATAAGGCATCAAGAAAAAAAATGCCCAAACAAAAGAACAGATCAAAAGCTCCAGAAAAATTACAACTAAGCAACAAAGAGATAGCCAACCTATAACATGCACACTTCAAAGCACTGGTGATCAGGATGCTCACAGAATTGCTTGAGAATGGGCACAAATTAGATGAAAAAAAATGAAGGCTGTGTGAAGTGAAATAAAGGAAAATGTCCCCACCAACAGTGATGACAAGGAAACTGGGACTCAAATCAATGGAGTGGACCAGGAGAAAGAAAGAAACAACCAAATAGAAAAGAATAGACAGAAAACTGTATTTGAAAAATAATTAAACAAAAAAATGGGGAAAAAAGAAAAGAATGAAGAATCAAGAATTCAAAAAAATGAGGAGAGGCTTAGGAACCTCCAGGACATCTTTAAACATTCCAGCGTCCAAATTACAGGGGTACCAGAAGGGGAAGAGGAAGAACAACACGTGGAAAACTTATTTGAACAAATAATAAAGGAGAACTTCCCCAATCTGGCAAAGGAAATAGACTTCTAGGAAGTCCAGGAAGCTCAGAGTCCCAAAGAAGGTGGACCCAAGAAGGAACACACCAAGGCACATCATAATTACATTACCCAAGGTTAAAATGAAGGAGAGAATTCTAGAAGTAGCAAGAGACAGTCACCTACAAAGGAGTGCCCTTCAGACTGTCAGCGGATTTCTCCAGAGATCTTTCAGGGAAGAAGGGGCTGGAAAGAAGTATTCCAAGTCATGAAAGGCAAGGACTTACATCCAAGATTGCTCTATCCAGCAAAGCTTTCATTTAGAATGGGAGAGCAGATAAAGTGCTTCTCAGATAAGGTCAAGTTCAAGGAGTTCATCATCACCAAGCCCTTATTATATGAAATCTTAAAAGGTCTTATCTAGGAAAAACAAGATAAAAAAAACATAGACAGTATAATGACAGCAAACACACAATTATTAACAATCACACCTAAAACAAAAACAAAAGCAAACTAAGCGAACAACTACAACAGGAACAGAACCGCAGAAATGGAGATCACATGGAGGGTTTTCAACAGGGGAGTGGGAGAAGGAGAGGGGGGCAAAGGACCAGAGAATAAGTAGCACAGGTGGTAGATAGAAAATATACAGGGGGAGGGTAGGAATAGTGTAGGAAATGTAAAAGCTAAAGAACTTATGACACATGGACATGAGCTAAAGGTGGGGAACGTGGGTGGGAGAGGGTGTGCAGGTTGGAGGGGAGTGAAGGGGGGAAGTGGGACAACTGTAATAGCATAATCAATAAAATCTATTTAAAAAAGGAAAAAAGGTCCCCCTTCCCACAGAGCAAATATTTGGCTTTTGAAACTATAAAGGAATTGTATTTGACCAAGACTGTGCCAGAGCAGTCCCTGTGTTCCCCTAGTTCAATGTGTTTCTTTACCCTCTTATTTCACTTTCACACTTTAAGTCTGAGACCTGATTGATTCTATTTTATTTTATTTTATTTTATTTTATTTATATTCAATATTATTTTGTATTAGTTTCAGGTAAACAGCATAGTGGTTAGATAAATATATACTTTACAATTGTTCCCGCCAATATTTCTAATACCCTTCTAGCACCATAGAGTCATTATAATATCATTGACTACACTGTCTATGCTGTGCTTTACATCCCTGTGAATATTCTATAACTACCAATTTGTCAATTCCTTTACCTTTTTATCCAGTCCCAACTTCCCTTTCCTTTGGGAAAGGATAGCATCATACTAAGTGAAACAAGCCAAGTGGTGAAAGAAAAATACCACATGATATCACCTATAACAGGAACCTAATGAACAAAACAAACAAATGAGCAAAATAGAATCAGAGGCATGGAAATAAGGAACAAACTGACAGGGACTAGGGAGGAACAAACTTCCATCAGTTTGTTCTCTGTATCTATAAGTCTGTCTCTGTTTTGTTTGTTAATTTATATTGTCCTGTACATTCCACATATAAGTGAAATCATATGGTATTTATCATTCTATGTCTGACTTATTTCACTTAGTATAACATGCTCTAGGTCCATCCATGCTGTAGCAAATGGAAAGATTTAATATTTTAATAGCCAAGTAATATTTAATTGGATATATGTACCATGACTTTTTTATCCACTCCTCTATTGATGGGCACTTGGTTTGCTCCCATATCTTGGCTATTGTAAATAATGCTTCAATGAATATATAATTCGCCAAATTAGTGTTTTGGGTTTCTTTGGATATATACCCAGAAGTACAATCACTGAGTCATAAGGCACTTCCATTTATAACTTACTGAGGACTCTATACTGTTTTCTATGGTAACTGAACCAATCTGCATTCCCACTAACAGTGCATAAGGGTTCTTTTTTCTTCACATCCTCAACAATATTTGCTGTTTTTTTGGTTTCTTGTTGATAAATAGATGTGAGGCGATATCTCATTGCCATTTTAATTTGTGTTGTTCTGAAGATTAGTGATGTTGAGCATCTTTTCTTGTGTCTGTTGGCCATTTCTATGTCCCTCTTGGAGAAGTGTCTATTCCAGTAATCTGCTCATTCAATTAGACTGTTTGTTTTCTTGGTGTTGAATTGTATGAGTCTTTATAGATTTTGGATATTAACCCATTATCAAATGTATCATTGGCAAATATCTTCTCCCATTTAGTAGGTTATATTTTCATTTTGTTGATTGTTTCCTTAGTTATACAAAAAGGTTTTGGTTTGATTTAGTCCCATTTGTTCATTTTTCCTTTTGGTTCCCTTACCTGAGGAGTTATATCAGAAAAAAAAATATTGCTAATAGTAATGTTCAACATTTTACCACCTATGTTTTATTCTTGGAGTTTTATAGTTTTGAGTATTACATTTATTTTTTATTTTTAATTTATTTAACTTTTGTTCAAGTACAGTTTTCTTTCTTGTATTCCCAGCCCTGCACCCCTCCAGTGCTCCCCACCCCCCTCCCATTTCCACCCCCCGTCTTAGTTATTGTCC